>NC_133461.1:61759655-62059655 GCF_048565385.1 Saimiri boliviensis
GAAATTAATGTTCACTCTGGCCTTACTCATGCCAGAGCTCGGTGATATCACTTCCATAAAACAATAAATTGCTGCTGAGGCTGCCTGACTTTATGACTTGGTGGTTCTGACAGAGCACAGGTCATAATCGGGAAATCTGGGTCTATGATCACTGGTCCCAAAGTCAGGCACTCCTTATTCATATCTGGGATGGTCAAATAGCACTCCTATTTGAACTGTTTAATAAATGTAACTCTCTGATGCAAATGACATGGGTCACTGTAGAACTATAAATGTCTTGATCATTATTCTCCTATTTGGCATTTTCTATAAACTCCATACAATGTCTTTTTCCCATCACAGATACCTCTAATGCTAGATTGTATCACCCAAGTAGTAGTGTTGCTTGTGTTGCAGTCTGGACCTGACACAGACTTCTTTTCTGCTGTAGATACCACTAAAGCTGGAAGCCTTCCTTTTAACTTACTACATGACATAAAGCTGTATTTCCAAGTATGGAATAATAAGAGTCTCTCCAAAATTAAAAAGAAAAAAGCAAAAACTCCACCAGTCCATTTTAGTGGTGAAAAGTACAAAATGCAATAATTTGTCTTTTATTCTGGGAGGGTATTTCTTGCTATGCTCCAGACCAATGGACTCGTAACAATTTCAGTGATATATTGAGCCCCTAAATCTTTATTGGGTTTGTTCCCCACTCTATGGAAAGCATGTATATATAATTAAGAAAAGGAAGAAAAATAAAAATAAAAAACCTGATGAAATAAGTTATATGATCACTTTTCTTCAATGTCCATGGGATATTCCAGAATTAATACATGAATAAATGAATGAAGGAATAATTGCTTCTTATCTGTGCCTGAAGAAAGCTTAACTGATCAACTATCCTACACTGCTTCATAAAAATGAATTAAAAAAAAAAATCAAGGTTAATTTAGTAAATCCAAATGTATGAGGTGCTAGAAAATTTTGCTGTTTAATTTTTCAATACACCACTCTTCTAAACCTCAAGTATGTAATTAGAAAACCAGCTCCTGGTTAATTCGGATATGCCAAATCAACTTATGGAGAGAAACCACTATGCAATTATATTGAAATACAGATTAAAACATTCAGAATACATCCATCTTTCTGTTTATTGTTTTCAACATCTTTTTTACAGCAGGTTCTGCTAATAGTTCTTGCTTTTCACCTTCCTTTATTTTACCCTTATATTGAAAGTACATTCTTTTTGTGAAAATTATTTGATGTTCAGAAGACTCAAAACATCTTATGATATGACTTTGAAATCCTCTTGAGGTCCTTTATGCCACTTTAAGGCAATTCTTCCTATCAATAGGCATTTGAAATCTCTCCCATGCAAATTATCATTTTCCTTAGTTCACAAATCCAACCTGCAAGTTAAAATTGGGTTGCACCTGTGAAAAATTCCAAGTAAAATACCCTGATAGAAAGCAATGTGATCAAATAGACTCAAGATTCTAGTAATTTTTGATGCCTTCATAGACCATGACCTTGAGCAGCATAGTTAACTCTTTGACTACTTTATAGTACAAAGAAAAGAGAAACAATTACTTGAATCTATCAACTTAGCCTGAGAAATAAGATTGTCAGTAGCAATGTTTGTCAAAAGCAAATGCATACCTCAAAAGATGGCCTAAAATTCATAATTTCTAGTGTTCTTTTTGTCAATCCAAGCGTGATTCTTTGGCCTTATATGTCCCAGAGGATCATAGTGTCATTTATTTGCTTATGTAACTACTAAGGGCTTTAGTGGCATGTAGCATCTAGCTAATTACCAACAATTTTCATCGATTTGTTTTTTTTTTTTTTTTTCTCTCAGAAATCTAGCCTGGGTATGATGAGGAAGGAGAAGACCTTTAGGCTGAGCAAAAAGCATCACTAAGTCACTTCTCAAAAGTATGTTCCTACTACTCTCTCCCTTACCAAGTTCCACCAGTTAAAGCTAATTTCGGTGAAATTTTCCTGTTTGAAGGTATTAAGTATAGGGGCTATTCACTCACTAATGTTAAAAATACACTAAGTTAATTCAGGCTCAATACTAGGGAATATTTATTGAAGCAAAAAGAAGTAGGAAAATTTATCATGGAGAATAGATTGCTTCAAAAGGGAGTAGACCAGAATGGTGTGGAGGGATTTGAGCACCTGGAGGACACTGAGTTCCCAGAGGATGTGGTGGGCTATGGAAATGGAAGGAAAAAAAGAAGGGACCGGCTTGCCAATTAAGTGCCTCCATATTCAATTTTAGGTAATCTCACTGGGAGTTTATCTTACTAACCTTAGAGTAGGTAGGTAGACAAATATGAGCAGAAAAGATAGTCTCAGAGGAAATAAGTCCTGGAAATCTTGCCCCACTGGGCAATCAGAAAAAACAATGTCCACATCTGGACTTGTGGCTAAGCTTAACCAGCCCCAGTGGGAAATTACTTCAGTAGGGACTTTTCCCAGCCACAAGCACGTGCACTTTGATTTGGCTCATGCTAAAAGTAATCTTTCACTCATTTTAATAGTAAAAAACACACTCCTGTGTGGAGATTTAAAATGCTAAGACACAACTGATGTATGTACTGGCATGTACCACCACAGCATATGCATGTCTCGGGGACCACCCACAACATGCTTGCTAGTAACATCCCTTCATACCTCTTTCATGAATTATCATGTAAAACTCCCATAAAGGAGCTTCCCCAGTGCTAACTGAGGCTATCTCATTCTCAAGAAGCCCACTCTGACCCAGCTTTCAGGGGGTACTGTCATTTTAAATAAACTTTTCTACTGCTTAACTATCACTGCATGTCTCTTGGTTGAATTCTTTCCTCTGAGAAGACAAGAACCTAGGAACCCATACTTCCCAGGAAGAATTTCTGTTTGGAGTAATTCAAACGTGCTTAAAAAACTGCAATATTCTGCTTGCCATAATTGATTTTATCCTCTCCCCCAGCCCCTCCCCATGTACAGTCTAATTCCAATCCTGTAGTATTCTTTCAACTCCTGCCTACTCAGCGATAAAAATGAGAAAGGAGAAAATTGAAAAAAGAAAGACAAAAGCTAATTCCAGTTGCCAGCTGACAAAGAAAAAAGTCAGATTCCTGCCTTTGAGATGCACTATTTCTTGCTCTGTTCCATGAAGAATTCTCCTACTCAAGTCAGCAGCTTAAAACTATACTCCATAAATGAGTTGGATATCCGGGATTTACACAATTCAGAATAAAGTCATTTATCCTTTTTCAAGTATAGAGAGCTCATTATAAAGCCAAATCAGTCTTATACAGAAAAACAGAATGGCCACTGACAGAGGCTGATACAAAATGAGTGAGGCTGCAAGGTCAGCATCTCTGTCTGTCACTCAGTGTCCAGGCAGCAGACAGAAACCACATAGTAATCTGAGCAAGAAAAGTTTAACATAGAATTATTAGCATGGAATTGGAATAAGGGAAAATTGGCTAGTGAGAGTTAAAGAGGATTCTTAAGAATACAGAGCAGCAGATATAAGGGGCAACCAATGTCCTTAAGTCTAGGGAACTCACGGAAGGGCCCCTCCAAGCCTGAAATGCATACCTCTCTGAATATTGGGAAGTCCCTAAGGAACTTACCAGTGGTTCTTGCTGAAAATCTGCCCTAGTCTAGGATGCCACGAGGATCTTTTGGCCACTGAACACTTCTGGAATCATGCCCTGTAGGAGCCCATTGCAAGAAAACTACCTAACTTTGATAACTTTGCAGGATTCCAGAGCTGGAGAAAGCTGTGATACTGCAAAAGTTGTATATCCTGAAGGATCCCAGGGATAGAGAAAACCACTCTGCTATGACAGCTGATCTCTGGAGAAAACATCTGCAGGAGACCAGCACTAGAAAAACTGCGCAGAGGTTAAGGCTGGTAGCTGAATGTATTAAGGGTCAGGGAGTGAAAAGCCCAGTCACTAGCAAGGCATCATTGGGAGGTTTTGTGTGCATGGTGTTCATGTAATGTGGTCACCATGCTAGAGTCAAGCTGGGACTTTTCAAAATGACTGTGCAGTGTAGCACACAATGAGAGTATAGCATCACTGAATGCACCTCCATCCCAGTACACACACACTACTGCTGATAAATCCATAGAAAAGAAGCATACTGTTAACAGCAGCAAAGGTCGAACTAGGAAGCCCTCTCTTTCTCCAGTCTCTTTCCAGCTCCCTCTATGGGCAAAGCTCAATATTGTGCTTTCTGCAAAGAAATGCTTCACTATAGTGAAGGTAATGAAGGGTGAATGTGGAGCAGAAGCAATAAATTGGCAACTGTCATATGGCTAGTAAAGTATCATAAATTTTGGCCAAGCACAATGGCTTACACCTGCACTTTGGGAGGCCAAGGTGGGCATATTATCTGAGGTCAGGAGTTCGAGACCAGCCTGGCCAACATGGTGAAACCCCATCTCTACTAAAAACACAAAAATTAGCCAGGCGTGGTGGCACACACCTGTAATCCCAGCCACTCAGGAGGTTGAAGCAGGAGAATTGCTTAAGCCTGGGAGATGGAAGTTTCAGTGAGCCAAGATGATGTCACTGCACTCCAGCAGTGAGTGACACTCACTCTGGCTGACAGAGTGAGACTCCTCCAAAAAAAGAGAAAAAAGAAAAAAATTATAAATTGTAATCAATGCATAAATGCATAACTAATAAATAATTACTACAAAACCAGTAACAGCATCCTGAGCTGACTTGGAAATCCCAAATTAAAATATAATATTGGGTAGGCAGTAACTAATATTAGCTTCAGTTTCATTACTTGCAAACTATGTGTTACCTCAATTCACCAATTCAATTTAGCAAATAAAAATGGAAAACTTAAAACCTATCATCATGAGTCACTACCCCAAAAAGCTTTCTTTCTCACTTATTCAACCCTCATAGTCTAAAGACTGAAGGATTTGATTCTTCTCACTCTATAACCCTCTTTCTCCTTGCATTCAAGGTATCACCATAATTATCTTAATTTCTGCTACCAATAATTTAAAAACTTAGATTCTAACAGCATGAATTTTATAATCTGGTGCATGTTTCTGTCCACTGTTACTACTCTAATACATTGTATAATATTGTCATAGTTTAATACACCTAAAATACTTTTTGTTACATCAGGTTTTGTTTTAAAAAATAAATAACCATCTTAAGTTTGATTAAATTAAAATATCTTAGACTTGCATAAAATGTCTTGCATTCAGCTGCCTCAGACAGCTTTTTTGAAGCTATTCTGTTAAACAGCCTTTTGGGGTTTCTATGACCAAGTGGTATCTGTCTATAGGGCAGTGCTTTTTTACTCCTTCCAAATTGCCACCTTGTCTCATAAAGCAAGAAACTGATGCCCCTCTACTACCACCCAAGGAAACAATATTCTCTATCAACTGTCTCATTTATGTGTTTGGTGCAATTTTTTAAAAGGACCCAAAAACACTTGGTTCAGTATCTTCCAGTTGTTTCCTTGAGGAAAGTGTGCCCTCAGGATGCATCTATTATTTTCCTCCTCCAGGCAGTAAGCTTAGAGAGGGATAAAATTTCTGTTCTGGTGGGTATATTAATATATCAAGCAGAAAAGCAGTAAAACGAAGTATATTTGGCTGTAGATGTAAATCATATTCTCCAACCCAGCTCTCATAAAATTGAAATTTGGTTTCCATCTGTTTTACTCACTTGTTTTATGTTTCACATGATTCCACATTCTGCAGGAAAAGAATAGTGTAACTTAATTTTATCCCTAAGCCCCAACTGTGTGCATGGCATGGTACTATGGTAACTTAGAGCTCACACTGGGTCATAAGTGAAAACACAGATGCCTAAGAGGTTAAAGTGAATAGCTCAATTTTGTGCACCATAAAGAATGACTTATGAAGTCCAGATTTCAGAAGTCTTCATGTAATGCTATTGGTAGTAAACTATGGTTCCCTTTATTGGGGGCAGGGGACCGTCATTGGAGTCCCTCTGAGAATCTGATGAAAGCTAAGAAAACTCTCTTCTGAAAATTCACAGTATTACATTAGCACATGTATTTGAACAATTTCAGGAGATTCACAGACTTCCTAACGGCTAAAAACTGACCCTCAGCTATTCTGTGGATTCTAGGGTAAGGACTTCACTGTAACTCTTACTATGTTTGTTCCTTTTAAATTTATACTTACATTCTTCCTCATATTCTGATTTTATCTTCCTGCAAATCTCATTTTTTCCCTATAATGTCCACTTGTTTGGGTTATTTTATCTAAAATTTAAAATTATTTATTAGTATGTTTCTTGCTTCTCAGGTCCATGTTCTAAGTTTATATGGTATTTATCTGTAGAAATAACTAATATCCATGCCATGACAGCATGATACAGCTATTACAATATACACAAAATGTTACCTCTGAACATGGACTCCTGAAACTAGCTTTTGATGTAGTTGAGCTGAATTGAATGTTGAAAGTGGAAATGATGCCTTTAAAGCACATACAAATGCAATCAGATATAAATATATAAGTAGGTTTAATAAATTTGGAGCACTTGGGCTTAATCAGTACTATCAATATGCTTAGAATAGAACTGTTGAGTGTTTTAAGTTGAATTCACACATAAAATTGATTAATAGGGAACAGTTGGCATAATTTTAATATTCACTGACTTTCAGATTATGCCAATTCTTGTATAGAATTAACATGCAAATTAAAATCATTCATATTATGCAACATGAACGTAATAGAATCTGTAGTCTTTTTCTTATAACAGCCTGTTAAATGTGAGTTTCATCTGAGGGCCTAGGGAATAACAGATAACACCTTCCGAAGGAAGTGCTAGACCACACGCAGACTTCATAAAGGAGATGTCTGGAAACACTTGACAAGCCTCATCCCCCACCCATATTAATTATATTTTTAGGTCAAATGTTGGATGTTGAAATATTTTGGTTTTTTGGTTTTGTGGGCTTTTTTTTCTTTTCTTTTCTTTTCTTTTCTTTTTTTTTTCTTTTGGAGATAGAAGAACTTTGGAAAGATCCTTCTCTCATAAATAAGAATAACAGATGTGCTTCTTCTTTACCTCAAGTGTGAGTAGGAGAACAAATATTCAGTCTTGAACAAGAAGGCTGGCTGCCTTGGCTTTGAACATCTGACAAGTGCATAGAGTGCTCCTGCCAGGTCATGGGATAGGCATCAAATAAGAATTTATTTTCCCTTTTTTCAACTTCCTCCTTGCATGCAACCTGATGCAGCAGAAATATAAGTGGGGAAAGAGAAAAGCTGATTGAGTTTGACTATGCAACCAGAGACTTTACGCATGCACCAAGCCAAGACTGAGAAGGGAGAAGATACACCCTTAAATGACAGGTACAGTTGTGCATATTATGCAGGACTTGACATCTTAGTCTCTGGGACAAGACTGTTTCCATTTGCCGGAAGAGACCAGAATGCCCAGAACACATGCCTTAGATTTAATCCTGAGAAAAAGAGGAATGATGTCAGTGGAATCCAAAAGAAAAGTTGTGTATGGCTAAATTCTTCAGGAAGTTTTTATTATTAAATATTGTGAAAACCACAGGAAAGAAAATTTATTTTTGAAAAGAGATGGAGATTAAATTAAGATATGAAACCAGTCTCACAGTATTCTAGAAACATAAGATAAGCAGGCTTCTGCCAGAGGGCACTAATAGTGGAAAAACAGATTGGCCAGTCAGTTTATACAAACTGAGTATTGAGATGTAATTATCTAGTTCACACATGGTTTTAGGTCTATAAGCATTACATCACATGCACAAAGTTGAAAGAAAACTAACCAGATATTATGGTTGTCATGAAGGAAAGCCTGCCAAGGCACCAAACAAAGTTAGTTGAGACATAAAACCATGCACCATGTTTAATGACATTAATATAAAATAAAAAAGCATATGAAACTGATGTTCATGAGTGTATTTTATTGCAAGATGACCCTGAATTCAGAGGTATTGTTCCTCCTGCTGACTCTGGAGAAAGCTAGTGCGTGAAAAATAAATCCCAAATTTCAGCAAAAAATCCAAATGCTTGACAATATGCTCTGTGTGCTAAGCCATAAAGAAACTGACATTTATCATCAGTGAGAATGCAAAATGCTGTGACTTTTATGTATGTTTGGCAATACAGAATAAGATATACATTTGTCCTTCCTTCAACAATCACACTTCTAGACATATTCCCTGAAAAGACAATTCCACAAGTATGAAACATGTGTACAAAGTTATTCACTGAGGTGTTAGCTATAATGGCAAAATACTGGAAACAACTCAAATATCAACCAGTAGAGTCTACTGGTTAGATAGTCTATGGGAGACCCACACAATGAAGCACTTACTATACAGTCATGAAAAAAGTCTCTTTTTACTGACTGAATGGATCTCCAAGACTGATAGGTCATTTTGTTTAAGGTGCAGAATGATGTATTCAATATTCTAGCCTTTTTGTAAGAAAAGAAAGAAAATAAGAATATGAATGCATGCATGTTTTCTAACAAGAAAGGCTGAAAGAATAAATTTAAAATTATCTTTAGGGGCCTTGGGTGAGGGGGATATGATGGAGGAAATCAGATTGCAAATGGGACCTCTCTGAGAAAATCTTTTAGAAACACTTTTCCTTTGAATCATGTAAATGTTTTATCTATTCCAAGTGCCAAATTCAAAGAATTTCAAAAGCAAACTCTAAAACTGGAAATATGTTAAAAGAAATGGATCTAGCAGATAATATTTTTGAACCCCATACTCAGGGGTTCAACAAATGGCAAAAATATCCTAACTTTCACTCAGTAGTTATGTTGTTAAAAGTAATACTACAATTGTAGTTTTCACATGTTTAAAGGTATGTTTCTGCTATAGTTTGAATGTTTGCATTCTGTCCAAAATTCATGTTAAAATGAAATACAATTACAATAGGATTAACAGGTGGGTTCTTTAGGAAATGATTAGTCCACGAAGTCTCCATCTTCATGAATGGATTAGTGCCTTTATAAATGAGCTGGAGGAAGCTAACTACGCCCTTTTGTACTTCCACACCATGTGAGAACACAGCCTTGGTCCCCTCCAGGGAGGATACAGCAGCAAAGCACCATCTTGAAAGCAGAGATCAGGTCCTCATGAGACACCAAATCTACCAGTGCCCTTGATCTTAGGCTTCCCAGCCTCCAGAACTGTAAGAAATAAATTTCTCTTCTTTATAAATTACCCAGCCTAAGTCATTTTGCTATAGTAGCCCAAATGGATTAAAATAGTATCAGAGTAAGAAAAATAAGAAAATCACTGAATATCACACTTGAATTGGAAATGTCAATACTAACATAAAGTTTGGCTTTTAAAAATATATTTCCTAATTCAACATAAGAACTTGAGGGTAAGGAGAAGAATTAAATTTTTTCAGCATGTGATTGAGATACCAAATCCTTCTGAATTCAGCTACCCTGGCCTAAAGGTCATATTTGGAGCAATGTGTGGGTCTACGAGTGTGAACAAATGAGCCCAAAAAATTGAAGTCACATCAAGGGTACCCCACCTACCTATGTAGGGCCCTTCCCAGAAAAGACATTCCAGAAATGGTCAGCAAGCATCTGTCAGGCTGTGACACCCAAGCAATTCTCATCTGCTCGTTTCTTTCTCCAATTGTCATTAGAAGGACTGAACTACATAAGCTTTCTATGTCTTAAACAAGTTTTGGATGGAGAGGGATCTTAAAAATGCCAGACTTCTTCCTAATAAAGACAGATAAGTGTGCAGGCAATCCTTTTTAACAATAGGAAGGAAACTGTTCTGCCTACCCGACCTCTCTCATCCCGGATGTTTGTTTACAATGTAAACCACGGCACATACAATAGCATTAAATCCTAATGTTTACTTGAGCATACATAAGCAACAACAACCACTTAGATTAATTTTTCTGTTATAAGTTGAATGTCTCATGCGTATGTGTGTGTGAATGTGCTACCGAACATGCACTGGCACACACTTGCGCACACTTGCTTGCGATATGCTCTGATTAAGCAGGAATCAATGCACCGTGAACAAGAGTCCTTTCGATCTTAAGCTGGGAGAAACAGCAGATTCCAAGGAGTAAACTGATGTTCCCATAGCAATCTTAATTATTAGCTAAACTTTGAAAGAAAAAGCAAACATTGATATTCAGTAAAGTAGAATTTGGAGGGCTCAGTGGTACAGTCAAATGAATTGTTTAATCTTCCATTCTGAGCATAATCCTCTTGTTTCTATCCTCTTACTTCATGTGTCAAAGAATAATGAATTCCCCAGAATAAATGAAGTTGCCCAAAATATAAATTTCTCATGAAAAAATTATTACTCTGGGGATTTTTCTGTAATTTTTAAGCTACACAAAATATTAATAGAATTTGGCTTTCCTTGACATAAAGAGCAGCTGACATCAAACTGACTGACAGTGGATAAAGTGCACACACAGCCAAGCAAAAATTCATGAATCTCCTGTTTAAATCTGCATCTCCACGTAAACTCTTGGTAACATATCTTTAGTCACAGAAATAAGATGCTCAGACTGGTACCCTCCAGCATGTAAGGGGTTGACTATCCCACAGAATTTTTGCCTACTCATTTAGTTTGCAGCATTTGACAATGTTAGTGACAGGCATGTCGTAGGGTGTTAGCCACAACTGTGAGAACTGCCACCACGTTCTTTGTTTCATTTCTCATCTGTTCCTTCAGGCTGTGGAGTCACCGGCTCAGCTGAGGGGTCCCCAGTCATGCATTTCAGAATAGGATCATCTACAATTCAAGGTGACAAAAGTACTTCATCATCACCAGTCTCCCCAAAACTGTCTCTTTCGCCAAGCCTATCAATCTTCTTAAGATTTCTGACAAAGGGATCTATTTACAGTGTTTGTATATGGGCTTTGAAGGTGTCAATATGTTTCTTTGCAGGTTTTATTGGATCAAGACTAATATTACAGAGAAATGCAGACTCACAGAAATCAAAAGTCGTGTCCTGGCATGGTGGCTCATGCCTCTAATCCCATCACTGTGGGAGCCCAAGGTGGGTTGATCACTTGAGCCCAGGAGTTTGAGACCAGCCTGGGCAATGCAGTGAGACCCCATCTCTTAAAAAAATAAATAATTAATTTAAAAATGTTACAGTTGGAAGGCACTTTAGAGATGATATCATCACTGTCACCATGCTGCATCTCCCCAAGAATGAATTCTGAAATGGAGAATTCTATGTTGAGAGTGAGTGGTGATACGAAGTTTTTTATTTAATTTTGTTTGAAAAAAGTTCAAACTTACAAGATAGTTGCAAGTACAACTATATATCTTTTGCTTAAACTCGCCAATTGCTAATTTCTTGCTACATTTATTTCTCATAGATATAGAATAATTATTATTATTAAACTATTTGAGAGCAAATTGCAGGTACCATAATCCTTTACCCCTAACACTCCCTAAATATTTCAGCACGTGTCTGCTAAAAACAAAAGAATTACTCTATCTTAAAGATATGTTAAAATGATGAAACTCAGAAATTTTAACATTGACATACTACTATAATCAGTCACATTCAAATTTATCAAAACTGTATCAGTCAGGGTTCTCCAGAGAAACAAAACCAACGAAAAAAAATTATACACACACACACACACACACACACACACACACACACACACACTCACACATAGATTTATTTTGGGAATTAGCTCACATGATTACGGAGGCTGAGAAGTCCCACCATCTGCCATCTGCAAGCTGGAGAACCAGGAAAGCTGGTGGTGTAATTCAGTCCAAACAGTACAAAGGATTGAGAGGAGTAGTGGAAATGGGGGACGTGCTGATGAAAGTCTGAGTCCAAACAGGAAGGCCCAAAAGCCAGGAGCACCAATGGCCAAAGGCAGGAGAAGATGGATGTTGCAGTTCAAACACAGAAAGAATTTGCTCTTCCTCTGCCATTTTGTTCTATTCCCATCCTTAATGGATAGTATGGTGCCTGCCCACATTGGTGAGGGCAATCTTCTTTACTGTCTACAATTCAAATGCCAATCTCATCTTGAAACACCCTCCCAGACACAACCCAAAACATTTTACTAGGTCTGTGGGCATCTCTTAGCCCACTTAAGTTAGCAAATAAAAAGAACCATCACGTGTCTTTTATAGCATTTCTCCTTCAAGATCTCATTAAGGTTCACACATTGCATTTGGTCGGCATGTCTCTTTCTCTGCCTTTCTTAGTCTTTCATTGCATTGACATTCTTGGAGACCAGAATGCTCTACAGTTTAGGTTTGTCTCATGTTTCCATGTCGTTAGGCTTGGTTCATGACTTTTTGATATATCCTTAGTGCTTCACATTAGGGGATGGCACTTGATGTCACTTCACCCCGCAATTGATGGAGTTAACTCTTGTTGAAATGTTGACCATCAGTTTGCTCCAGTGTAAAATTGTCATTTTTTCTTTGAAATTAGTAATTATTCTATGAGGAGATACTTTGGGAGTGTGTAAATATTCTATTATCTATTAAACTTTTACTCAATAGTTTTGGCATCCTTTGATGAATCAATTATAACTACAGTGGTTGAAAGTGGTGTTTTCATTACTCCATTATCCTTTCTGCATTTACTGATTAATATTCTACTCTAAGCAAGTATTTTACCTGATCCCTCAGTTATGTGTTTGTTTGTTTTTAAACTAATTTAAATGTTTTTACTTATTATCAATATGGAGTATGTGCACCTATCAAGATTTATTTTGATGTTCCAACTATTCTGGATTTGGCCAGCTGGAACCTCTTCAAGCCAGTTTCTGTGTTCTTTTAAAATATCCATATCACTTTTTGACCACTTTCTTATTTTCTAAAACAAATAGATATTTCAAGTTTATCTTTGCACTTTTCCCTGATCCAGCCCTAGAATAAGACATTTCTCCAAGAAGTATCCCTGGTTCCATGTAGAAATGGTATTTGAACAAGGTGTTTGTCTAAATCTTGATGGCTTGTTATACACAGAAGCATACTGCTCATATGAAAACAGTCTCCATGCATCCTGGTCCCCACCCTGCCAAAAAGGAAGGGGTATTAGAAGAGATGGATGGTTTCTCCTCAGACATTTTTTGTACCTCTTCTACCCACTCTGTACTTGCCAATCCCCTGCCTTTAAATTCATACAAAAGCAGAGATTTTGTGTATAAGGCTGCAATAAACATGACAGTGCAGATATTTCAGTGAAACACAGATTTCAGTTCCTCTGATGTATAATCAAAAGTGGGATAGCTGGATCATATGGTATTTTCTTTTTTAGTGTTTTGAGAAACCCCTATACTGCTTTCCATGCTGGCTTTACTAATTTATATCCCCACTAACAGTGCACAAAATTCCCTTTTCTCTACATCCTTATCAAAATCCGGTGTTGCTCATCTTTTGATAATAACCCTTATCACAGGTGTGAGGCAATAACTCATTGTGGTTTTAACTTCCATTTCTCTAATGATTAGTGAGGTTTTTTTTCCCCCCCACAAACCTGTTGGCCATTTGTATGTGTTCTTTTGAGAAATATCTTTTCAGGTCATTTGCCAATTTTTTAATTGGGTTATTTTGTTTTGTTTTGTTTTCTATTGAGTTGCACGGATTCCTTGTATATTTCAGATATTAATCCCTTATCAGATATGTGGCTTACAAATATTTTCTTCCAGTGCCAAGATGACTGAGAGGAGGCAACACCAGAATGCAGCTCCCAGTGAATGAGATGCAAAGGGCTAGAGGACTTCATGATTCCAAGCGAGGTGCTGAGTTCCTTTCGGTGGGACTGGTAGGACTCTGAAAATAGCCCAGGGAAGGAGCCAAGGCAGGGTGAGAGCCACCCAGGTAGGGCAAACTGAGACAGGGTGGGGCGTGTCTCCACCTAGAACATGTGCTTGGAGTGTCAGGGACTTAACCCCTTGATGCTCCGATTTGGATCCTGAGCTTACCTCATCCCTCCTGCAACCCACAGTCCACTAGAGCCCCACCAGACTGAGAGGCACCTGGTTGTCAATGCAAATCTGAGCAACAGCTCCTGCCTGGGGCCTCAAGTTGTGGGCAGAAACCTGGGCAGAAGTTTGGACCAACACCAGTGGGACAGAACAACCCATCCCACGGAAACAGAAAAAGTTGAAATCAGGGATAAAAGGCATAAGGCCTGGCTGGCCCCACCCCCACAAAACTCAAACTGAAGCCTGCGCTAGAGAGCTTGACAGCAAATACACCAGTTTGACCACAACCGGGAAGATCGAGCTCAGGGAAGGAGAGACACCATTGGGTAGGGCTAATCTCACCTGAAAACAGACTCCAGGGGAAGACCACCCACCCAGCAACCTGACTGAATCTGAGGCAGCCCAGCAGCACCTCTACAGGCCAGAAAAGATATAGCTCCAACCGCAACAGAAAGGATGTCCACTCAAGAGATTCCTCCCAAAATCACCAACTTCAAAGATCAAAGGGAGATAAATCCACGAACAAGGAAAAGAAACAGTGCAAAAAGGATGAAACCATCAAAGACCAGAACACCTCTTCCCCTCTGAGGGATCACAACTCCTCACCATCAAGAGAACAAGATAGAAAAAGAGTTTGATGAATTGACAGAAGCAGGCTTCAGAAGGTGGATAATAACAAACTTCTCTGAGTTAAAAGACCATATTCTAACCCAATGCAAAGAAACTAAGAACCTTGAAAATGGTTAGATGAAATGCTAACTAGAATAACCAGTTTTAGAGAAGAACATAAATGACTTGATGGAGCTGAAAAACACATCACGAGAACTTCAAGAGGCGTACACAAGTTTCAACAGCCAAATTGATCAAGCAGAAGAAAGGATATCAGAGATAGAAGATCAAATCAATGAAATAAAATGAGAAGCCAAGATTAGAGAAAAAAGAGTGAAAAGAGATGAACAAAGCCTCCAAGAACTATGGGATTATGTGAAAAGACCTAACCTGCACTCGATCAGTGTACCTGAATGTGATGGGGAAAATGAATCCAAGTTGGAAAACTCTCTACAGGTTATTATCCAAGAGAACTTCCCCAGCCTAACAAGGCAGGCCAACATTCAAATCCAGGAAATACAGAACACCACAAACATATTCCTCAGAAAGAGCAACCCCAAGGCACATAATCATCAGATTCACCAGGGTTGAAATGAAGGAAAAAATCCTAAGGTCAGCCAGAGAGAAAGGTCAAGTCACCCACAAAGGAAAGGCCATCAGACACACAGTGGAACTCTCGGCAGAAACCCTACAAGCTAGAAGGGAGTTGGGGCCAATATTCAACATCTTTTAAAAAAGAAATTTCAAGCCAGAATTTTATATCCAGCCAAACTAAGCTTCATAAGTGAAGGGGAAATAAAATCCTTTACAGGCAAGCAATTGCTGGGAGATTTTGTTCCTACAAGACTTGCCTTACAAGAGCTCCTGAAGGAAGTATTAAACATGGAAAGAACCAACCAATACAAGCCACTGCAAAACCATACCAAATAGTAAAGAACAATGCACAATGAAGAAACTGCATCAACTAACGGGCAAAACAACCAGCCAGGAACAAGATGGTAGGATCAAACTCAAACATAACAATATTAATGTTGAATACAAATGGCCTAAATGCCCCAATCAAAAGACATAGACTGGGAAACTGGATAAAAAGTCAAAACTCATTAGTGTGCTGTATTCAGGAGACCCATCTCACATGCAAAGACTCATAAAGACACAAAATAAAGGGATGAAAGATTTACCAAGAAAATGAAGAGCAAAGAAAAAGCAGGAGTAGCAATTCTAGTCTCTGATAAAACAGCCAACACAGATCAAAAGAGACAAAGAAGGGCATTACATAATGGTAAAAGGATCAATACAACAAGAAGAGCTAACTATCCTAAATATATATGCAGCCAATGCAGGAGCACCCAGATACATAAAGCAAGTTCTTAACGACCTACAAAGAGATTTAGACTCCCACACAATAATAGTGGGAGACTTTAACACTCCACTGACAATATTGGAGAGATCAATGAGACAAAAAGTCAACAAGGATATCCAAGACTTGAACACAGATCTTGACCAAGTGGACCTAATAGACATTTACAGAACACTCCACCCCAAAGCCACGGAATACACATTCTTCAAAGCACCACATCATACTTACTCTAAAGTTGGCCACATAATTGGAAGTAAATCATTCCTCAGCAAATGCAAAATAACAGAAATCTTAACAAACAGTTTCTCAGACCACAGAGCAATCAAATTAGAACTCAGGATTAAGAAAAGCACTCAAAACTGCACAATCATATGGAAACTGAACAATTTGCTCCAGGATGAGGAATGAATAAACAATTATGAAGTCAGAAATTAAACTGTTCTTCAAAACCAATGAGAACAAAGACACAACGTACCAGAATCTATGGGACACATTTAAAGCAGTGCCTAGAGGAAAATTTATAGCAATAAATGCCCACATGAGAAACAAGGAAAGATCTAAAACAGACACTTTATTGTCGAAGTTGAAAGAGCTCAAAGAGCAAGATCAAAACAAAAACAAAAACAAAACAAAACAAAACAAAACAAAAAAAACTCAAAAGCAAGCAGAAGATAAGAAATAACTAAGATCAGAGCAGAACTGAAGAAGATAGAGACACAAAAAACCCTTCAAAAACTCAATAAATCCAGGAGCTGGTTTTTTGAAAAGATCAACAAAATAGACAGACTGCTAGCTAGACTAATAAAAGAGAAAAGAGAGAAGATTTGAATTGATTCAATAAAAAAAGATAAAGGGGAGATCACCATCAATTCCTCGGAAATACAAACTACCATCAGAGATTACCACAAACAGCTCTATGCACATAAACCAGTAAATCTGGAAGAAATGGATAGATTCCTGGGTACTTGCACATTCCCAAGCCTAAGGGCAGGAAGAAGTTGAAACCCCGAATAGCCCAATAACAAGGTTTGAAGTCCAGGCAGCAATTAACACCAACCAAAAAAAGTCCAGGTCTAGATGAGTTAACAGCCAAATACTACCATGTACAAAGAGGAGCTGTTACTGTTCCTGCTGAAACTATTCCAAACAATACAAAAAGAGGGAATCCTCCCTAACTCTTTCTATGAGACCAACATCATCCTGATACCAAAAGCTGGCATAGACACAACTAAAAAAGAAAACTATAGGCCAAGATCCATAATGAACATTGATGCAAAAATCTTCAATAAAATACTAGCAAGCCGAATCCAACAGCACACCAAAAAGCTTATCCACCGCGATCAAGTAGGCTTCATCGTGGGGATGCAAGGCTGGTTCAACATACATAAATCTATAAATGTAATTCACCACATAAAGAAAACCAAAGACAAAAACCACATGATTATCTCAAAAGATGCAGAGAAGCTCTTTGACAAAATTTAACAGCCCTTTATACAAAAAACTCTCAATAAACTACATATCAATGGAATGTATCTCAAAATAAAAGCTATTTACAGCAAACCCACAGCCAATATCATACTGAACAGGCAACAACTAGAAGCATTCCCTTTAAAAACTGGCACTAGACAAGAATGCCCTCTCTCACCACTCTTATTCAGTATAGTATTGGAAGTTCTAGCCAGAGCAATTAAGCAAGAAAAAGAAATAAAGTGCATTCAATTAGGAAAAGAAGAAGTCAAATTGTCCCTATTTGCAGACGAAATGATCCTACATTTAGAAGATCCCATTGTCTCAGCCCCAAACCTCCTCAAGCTGATAAACAACTTCAGCAAAGTCTCAGGATACAAAATCAATGTGAAGAAATCACAAGTATTTCTATACACCAACAACAGACAAACAGAGAGCCAAGTCATGAGCAAACTCCCATTTACAATTGCTACAAAGAGAATAAAATACTTAGGAATACAAATAACAAAGGATGTAAAAGATCTCTTCAAGGAGAACTACAAACCACTGATCAAGAAAATAAGAGAGGACACAAACAGATGGAAAAACATTCCATGCTCATGGTTAGGAAGAATCAATATTGTGAAAATGGCCATACTACCCAAAGTAATTTATTAGATTCAATTCTATCCCCATCAAGCTACCATTGACCTTTTTCACAGAACTGGGAAAAATCACTTTAAATTTCATATGGAACCAAAAGAGAGCCCACATAGCCAAAACGATCCTAAGCAAAATGAACAAAATTGGAGGCATCACTCTACCTGACTTCAAACTATAATACAAGGCTACAATAATCAAAATAGCATGGTACTTGTACCAAAACAGAGATATAGACAAATGGAACAGAACAGAGGCCTTGGAAACAATGCCACACATCTACAGCCATCTTATCTTTGACAAACCAGACAAAAACAAGCAATGGGGAAAGGATTCCCTGTTTAATAAATTGTGTTGGGAAAACTGGCTAGCCACAGGCAAGAAGCTGGAAGTGAATCCGTTCCTTACACCTTATACAAAAATTAACTCCAGATGGATTAAAGGTTTAAACATAAGAACTAACACCATAAAAACCTTAGCAGAAAACCTAGGCAGCACCTTCAGGACATAGGCACAGGCAAGGACTTCATGACTAAAACACTGAAAGCAATGGCAACAAAAGCCAAAATAGACAAATGAGATGTAATTAAACTTAAGAGTCTCTGCACAGCAAAAGAAACTATCATTAGAGTGAATCGGCAACCAACGGAATGAGAAAAAAATTTTACAATCTACCCATCTGACAAAGGGCTAATATCCAGAATCTACAAAGAACTGAAGCAGATTTACAAGAAACAAATAATGAACCGGTTCAAAAGTGGGCAAAGGATATGAACAGACATTTTACAAAAGAAGACATATATGGGGCCAACAAACATATGAAAAAATGCTCATCATCATTAGTCGTTAGAGAAATGCAAATTAAAACCACACTGAGATGCCATCTCATGCCAGTTAAAATGGTGGTCATTTAAAAATCTGGAGACAACAGATGCTGGAGAGGATGTGGAGAAAAAGGAACACCTTTACACTGTTAGTGGGAGTGTAAATTAGTTCAACCATTATGGAAAACAATGTGTCCATTCCTCAAGGATTTAGAAATAGAAATTCCATTTGACCCAGCAATCCCATTACTGGGTATATACCTAAAGGACTATAAATCGTTCCATTATAAAGATACATGTGCACATATGTTCATTGTGGCACTGTTTATCATAGCAAAGACCTGGAACCAACCCAAATGCCCATCGACAATAAACTGAACAAGGAAAATGTGGCACATATACACCATGGAATACTATGCAGCCATAAAAATCAACAAGTTCATGTCCTTTGTAGAGACATGGATGAATCTAGAAACCATCATTCTCAGCAAACCAATACAAGAACAGAAAACCAAACACCACATGTTTTCACTCACAGGCAGGTGATGAACAATGAGAATACTTGGGTACAGGGAAGACAACAACACTCATCAGGCTAGGTGGGGGGTGGTGGAAGGGAGGGAAGGGGAGGGACAGTGGGGGACAGGGAAGATGGGAAGGGATAACACCAGGAGAAATGCCTGATGTAGGCAGGGGATGGTGGGGGATGGATGGAGACAGCAAACCACCCTGGCATGTATGTTCCTATGCAGCAACCCTGCAGGATGTATGATGTGCACATGTACCCCAGAGCCCAAAGTACAATTATATATATTTTATGTATATATAAATATATATATAAATGTATGTATGTATATAGTCTCCCACTCTGTAGGTTGTCTCTTTATTTTGTTAATCATTTCCTTTGTTGTGCAAAAGCTTTTTGGTTTAGTTCAATCCCATTTGTCTATTTTTGCTTTTGTTGCCTGTGCTTTCAAAGTCATATGCAAATAAATCATTGCCAAGCCAAAGTTATTGAGCTTTCTACTGTTTTCTTCTAGTCGTTTTACAGTTTCAGGTCTTATATTTAAGTATTTATTTTGAGTTAATTTTTGTATATGGTATGAGATAAGGATTCCACTTTATTCTTCTGCATGGACAATGGAATACTATTCAGCCTTAAAAAGAAGGAAATTCTATTATTTGTGACAATGTGGATGTACTGGGAGGGCATTATGCTAAGTTAAATAAACAAATACTACATAATCTCATTTATATGTCAAATTTTAAAAAGTCAAAGTTATAAGAGCAGAATGACAGTAGCCAAAGGCTAGGGAGAGGAGAAAATAGGGAGTTATTGGTCAAAAGCTACAAAGTTTCAATTAGACACATGGAATAAGTCAGGATCTACTGCACAAGAAGGTCACTGTAATCAGTAATAATATATTGTATATTTCAAAATAACAGTAAATTTCAAATGGCTCACCACAGAAAAATGATAAGTGATGGATGTTAATTTAATTCAATTTAATCATACCACATTGTATACAGATATCAAAATATCACATTGTACCTCACAAATGTATGAATTTATTATTTTTCAATTACAAGTCAGATTAATTTTATAGCCAGGCATGGTGGCACACACTGTGGTTCCAGCAACTTGGGGCAAGAGGATCACTTAAGCCCAGGAGTTTGTGTGATTCAGTAGCATTAAGTACAATTACAATGCTGAACAACATCACCATTACCTAGTTCTAGAACATGTTATCATCCCAAACAGAATCCCTCTTCCCAATAAGTAGTCACCACTCATACCTCCCTTTTCCCAACCCCTGGAAACTACTAATCTGCTTATTGTCTCCATGGATTTCCCTATTTTGAATATTTCAAACAAATAGAATCACACAATTTGTGACTTTTTGCATCTGACTTCTTTCACTTAGCAAAATGTTTCAAGGTTCATCCACAATGTAACATATATTAATACTTCATTAATTTTTATGGTTAAATAGTATTCCATTGTATAGATATACCACATTTTGTTTATCCATTCATCAATTGATAGGTATTTGAATTGTTTTTATCTTCTGGCTATTATGAATAGGAATGCTATAAACATTCCTGTACAGTTTTTTCAAACAATTATTTTCCATTCTTTGAGGTATATATGTAAGAGTGCCATTGCTGGGTCATGATAATTCTGTGTTTAGGTTTCTCAGAAATCTTCGAACTGTTCTCCACAGCTGCTGCACCACTTGATACTCCCATCCTACAGCACTGTCAGAAGATTCCAGTTTCTCCACATCCTCACCAACACTAATTTTTCTTTTTTCTTTTTGTTTCATTATAACCATTTTAACAGCTATGAAGTGCTATCTCATCTCTCATCACAGTTTTGATTTGCATTTCCCTAATGATTAGAGATGTGCAGCACTTTTCCCTGTACTTAGTTGCATGCTTTCTTTGGAGAAATGTCTGTTCACATATGTTGCCTGTGTTTTAATTAAATTCTTTTAATTGTTGCATTATAAAAATTATTTATGTATTCTGAATATTAACATTTTATCAGATATATGATTTGCATTACATGCATATATCTTGCAGATATGTGATTTCTCTCATCTGTGGATTGTCTTTTTATTCTTTTAATACTCAGAGTATCATTTGACACAAAAATGTTTTTAATTTTGCTGAAGTCCAGTTTAGCTATTTATCTTGTTGTTGCTTATGTTTGGTGTGCCATCTAAGAAATCACTCCAAGCCAAATCCAAGATTATAAAGATTTACCTATTTTCTTCTTTGAGTATAAATTTTTAGATTTTCAGTTTGGAGATTTCTCAAAGAACTAAAAATAAAACTACCATTAAACCCAGCAATCCAATTACTGGACAAATACCTAAAGAAAAATAAATCATTCTATCAAAAAGATACCTGCACTCATATGTTTATTACAACACTACTCACAATAACAAAGTCATGGGATCAACCTAGGTGTGCCTCCACAGTGGACTGAATAAAGAAAGGGTAGTACACATACACCATGAAACATTACACAGCCATAAAGAATAATGACATCATGTCCTTTGCAGTAACATGGATGAAGATGGAGGCCATTATCTTAAGTGAATTAACACAGAAACAAAAAGTCAAATATTGCATGTTCTCACTTATAAGTGGGAGCTAAAAACTGGGGACACACAGACAAAAATATGGCAACAATAGACACTGGGGAATCCAGAAGAGGAGGGAGGGAGGAGGTCAAGGGCAGAACAATGTTCTATTGAGTTCTATGTTCACTATCTGGATGGCAGGATCAATAGAAGCCCAAACCTTAGAATTACACAATATACCCTTGTTACAAACCTGCACATGTACCCCTGAATCTAAAATAAAATTTTAAAAAATAATAATAATAACAAAATAAAACTTTAGCTTTTATATTTTGATCTTTGAATCATTTTGAGTTAATTTTTATATATGGTGTGTAGCACAAGTCCAACTTTATTTTTTTGAATGTGAAAATTCAGTTTTCCCAACATCATTTGTTGAATCAACTAGTATTTCACCCATTAAATGGCACCCTTATTGAAAATCAATTGAGCATAGATGTATAAGTTTATTTCCTGGACTCTCAATCCTATTCTGTTGATCCATATGTCTATCTATTTGCCAGTTTCATACTATTTTGATTATTATAGCTTCATAGTAACTTTTAAATCAGAAAGTTAAGTCCTCCAACTTTGTTCTTTTTCAAGATTGTATTGGCTATTTGGGGCACCTTGCAACTTTAGAACTGGCTGTTTCATTTCTGGAAAAAAAAAAAAAAAAGACCACTGGAATTTTAATAATGATTACACTGAAAAAGTAGACCACTTTGGGAAGTATTACCATCTTAACAATATTAAGTCTTCCAATCCATGAACACAAGATATCTTTGTGTTTATTTTTATTTAGATATTCTTTCACTTATTTCAACAATGTTTTGTAATTTTGAGTGTACTGGTCTTATACTTCTTAAGTTAGATTTATTTCTAAGTACTTTATTCTCTTTGATGCTATTGTAAATGAGATTATTTTTTAATCTTCTTTTCAGATTGTTCATTGCTAGTGTATGAAAATACAAGAATAAACATTTCTAGATTTCCTACTTTGTGTTAGGCAGCTTCTATAATTTATTACAGTTAGTCTCAGAGCAGCCTGGTGAGTTAAATATTGTAGTCTCTAACTACAAATGAAGAAATCAGAACCCAAACATATTGAAACACAACAATGGAATAGTAAGAGAAAGAGGCAGAGAACTGAATTAATACATACAGATTCCAATGTTTTCCAAGCCTACTTTCATGTTTTCTCTTGTCCTCTCATGTCCAGCCTCTATATGTCTTTTGGTTTAGTCAGCTCTAGGCCTGAGCACATGCCCCTCCCTGAACAAGGACTCCCCACCCCACTCTTTTCACTAGGCTCACTCCTACGCATCCATTAGACTCCAGCTGAAATGTCACTTTTTGGGGCAGATTTCCCTGACTCCATCCCCACTGGAGACCTCACAACATTTCCAGCTTACGTAGTCATCCTAGCATAATTTGTAAGAAAGTTCTCTTTCATCCTCAGAACTGTTCCAGTTTGCTCGATAAATGTTTATCCTCTTCACAGCCCCTTATGGACCCGTGACCCCTTATCTACCCCTCCTTGTCTGTTCTTGTGGTTGCTGGTTTGGATGTCTTCTGAGAGACTTTGAGCTCCCTCAGCAGGCCTGTGTCTGTGTTGCGTTCTGCCCATATCCCCAGCACCTAGCATGGCAGAGTAGGCCCTTAGCAAACCACTACTAAATGAGCAGTATTTCACAAGCAACAAAAAGCCTATCAGACATGAATTCCAACCTAAAGTGCTACCAAGAAAGACTAGAATAGTGTTTCTACAATGCCACCACTCCTTTCCCACATTCCTTTGCGTATTCACTTCAGAATCAATTCTACATAAGGATGCAATCTTACACCCTGTTCCTCTGAGTCTTTCTTTTTAAAGTATGTATTGATTACTTATGACACAGCTGCAACTGAAAGGAATAACAAATGGTTCATATAAACATCTCCCATGCTATGGAAATTTACTTTCTGAAAATGAAAGTAACCCTATAGTCTATTAATTAAGCAATACCTATAAAATCAAATGGTCCAAGTGTAATGAAAACAGTGCATCCACATTTTGAATTATTTAAGATGTTTAACCAAAAACTTAGCCTATTATTCTTCTCAACCTAGTAATAATGGTCAGTCTTGCTTTGTAAACAGAATGAACTAAATCGTAAACGACTCAATGAGGAAAGAAAAAGCTTTAGTATTTATTCAGAAGTGAAAAATTCCTTGAATTTTCTAAGACATGGATTAATTTATACTGAACATTTGGAATAAATATTTTCCTGCATTATTCGAAACCCTGGTGGCTGCATTCTAACAAAATAAAGCTTAACTTTCTATAAATCAAATAATCTCTGTACTTTCAAGTATGATGGGAGGGAATTAACAGGGAGTAAAGGTATGTATTACCCCACCCCCACCCCAGTGTTAATTTAGCCTCATCTCTTATAGCAAGTTACACTGGGAATGTTGCCTAGCGTGGTGCTTAAGAACTTGATTAGGGAGTCACACAGACACAGGTTGAAAGTGTAACTTAGTAGATACAATTCCTCTTGGAGATTACTTAATCTCACTGAGTGTGTTTTCTTAACATGAAATTTAAATAAAAGAAGCTGCCTCCCAAGTTTGTGGTTAAGATTAAATGAGATACTGGGCCGGGCATGGTGGTTCATGCCTGTAATCCCAGCATTTTGGGAGGTTGAGGCCAGCAGATTACCTAAGGTCAGGAGTTCGAGACCAGCCTGACCAAGTTGGAGAAACCCTGTCTCTACTAAAAATACAAAACTTAGCCAGTCATGGTAGCAAGCACCTGTAGTCCCAGCTACTTAGGGAGCTCAGTCAGGAGAATAGCTTGAACCAAGGGGCAGAGGTTGCAGTGAGCTGAGATCATGCCACCGCACTACAGCCTGAGTGACAGAGTGAGACTCTGTCTCAAAAAATAAAAAATCAAATAAATAAATAAATAAGATACTGTCATAAGGTTCTCAGTAAATGCTCTCGCCCTGTCACCTCCTAGTGACTGAGAACTCCACAGTCAAAACCTCACAATGCACAAGCTTAAATTGTCTCATCCCTTTGTACAGCCTTTTCTCAGCCCTTCTTCCACAAAACAAAGGCAGGTGTAACTATGATTCAAGAGGCTGAGTGGGACTTCTCATCTTACTCCCGTTGAGAGGCAAAGCGGGGGACAAAGAAGCAATCAACACTAGATTTTTTAAAGAGACGCAAACAACTTGCACCCAGACACCTCCAAGGCTTAGCAGGTTTTGTAAATGAAACTCAGCCTCGCACCCTCTTTCCAGCCTAGAAAAGGAGGCCAGAGAGCAAGTTAAGAGCATCAGAGCGGGGATGGCTTAGGTAGCACTGTCAACACAAAGTAAAATATTTACAGAGATTTATTCTGAGCCAAATGTGAGTGACCATGTCCCATGATACAGCCCCAAGAGAGCCTGAGAATATGTGCCCAAGGTGGATGGGCTACTGCTTGGTTTTATGTGTTTCAGGCAAACATAAAATATTAATAAATACATGTAAGATGTACGTTGGTTCAGTCCAGCAGGACAACTTGAAGGTAGTGGGGACTGAGGGGGGCGCTTCTAGATCATAGGCAGATTTAAGGATTTTCTGATTGGTAATTGCTTGAAAGAGTTTACCTAAAGACCTGGAATCAATAGGAGGGATTGTCTGGGTTAGGATAAGGGTTTGTGGAGACTGAGGTTCTTATTACACAGATGAAGGCTCCAGGTAGCAGGCTTCAGAGAAAATAGTAAATTCTTGCAATCAGACATTAAAAGGTACCAGATTCGTAGTTAATTCTCTCTTGGATCAAAAAAAAAAAAAGACCTGGAAAGGGAAGGGGATTCTCTATAGAATGTAGATTTTTCCCCACAAGAGACAGCTAGCTTTGCAAGGCCATTTCAAAACATGTCAAAGAAATATATCTTGGAGTAAAATACTTCAGTCTCTTGCAGGGCCTGCTATCTCTCATGTTGGTATTTTATTGCCACAAAAAGTCTGTTTGGTCAGTTTTAAGGTCTGGTTTAATGTTAATGCTGGTCAGCTGTACCTGGATTACAACAGGAAGAAGGTCTAATGAGGTATGTCCAACCCCTCCTTCCCATGATGGCCCGAACTGGTGTTACAGTTTAACTTCAGAATGCCCTTGGCCAAGAGAAGAGATACATTCAGTTAGTTTTAAGGTTTAGAATTTTATTTTTGATTGATAACATTTATAAATGGAGTTCTCTCTGAAAAGTAGGGTTGAAGACTTTTCACGAAGGCAGATGCTCCAAAAGATAACTTGTTGAGGTTGAGAGCACCTGTGAGAAGGGCAGGCTGGCATCCACTCTATTGCTGCACCTTTCCTTAGCCAGGGGGCTTCTTAGATTATTCTACAAGTAGACAAGCAGAAAAAAGAAAACAAAAAGGAAAGGGGAAAAAAGGCAGACCAGAGAAAAGAAACAGCACACTGTTACCATGTCACAGTAGTGCAGGAGGGCTTGAATGATCTTGCTAGTGCCCACCCGAGAGCTTTCGGCCAAACAAGACAGCCCGCAAATGCAAGCACATGCAGAGTGCAACACAGGGAGACTAGTGGTCCAAAAAGCCAGTGACAACTTTTGAGTTCGTTGTAGTGTTTCCCAGTCACCAAAACATCCAATCCGGTGTTAAATAATGTCTCCTGTGTCAAATAATTGAACAATGGGAAGACTATGCAAGTCCCTACAAAGAAACTCACATGAGTGCCAACAGAGATCCAACTTTTAGAAGTCTGCCACATGGACAGCTTTGATAGCTGTTCAGAGAAGCAGCAATAACAGACACAATCAAAGGAAGAGACATTGCCCCCTTCTATCTCCCTCTTTCCTGTGGCTGTTGCCAAAGGAAAAGGGGGTTCCAAAGAGGGAAGATGCCTGGGAAAGCAGAGGACACTGTCCTGGCCTGGACTCTTTACACCTTAAGGACACTGGCTGTGCTCAGATGTGGGTAAAGTACAGAAAAGGGAGATTTGACTGAGCAAGTTTGAGGTAGTGGTATAGACTCACATATCATAAAATCTTGCTACAGGTAGTACAGCAACAATGGGCATGCAGCACAGACATGGGCTGGGAGCTTGTTAGAAATGCAGAATCTCAGGGCCTACTCCCGAAGTCCTGAATCACAGTCTTCATTGTAATAAGACCTCCAGTGGTTTGTACACACATTAAAGTTTG
The DNA here is from genome assembly GCF_048565385.1 of Saimiri boliviensis. Classification (NCBI taxonomy): domain Eukaryota; kingdom Metazoa; phylum Chordata; class Mammalia; order Primates; family Cebidae; genus Saimiri; species Saimiri boliviensis. Next base: position 61,786,839 of record NC_133461.1, read on the forward strand.
AGAAGTACTCTCCTAAAGCCTCAAAGAGGATTTTACCTTGGAGGTTTAAAATGTATCCAGGAGTTGGTTTTCTCTCTCATTTCTATTCTCTCTCTCTCTCTTTCAAATGAATATTTTTAACTTGAAGTCAACAGGTAAGCACTGGAGAGACAAGGGCAAAAAGGGAGAACACTGGAAGAAATTTAACCACCATGTGGGAAGCCATCTGCAGCCGACACGTTGCTGGCATGCCTCTGGCCCTTATATCCACAGAGCAGAAGCTGACCAGGCAAGAACTCTTAGCAGGCTTTTGAGGTCATGGGGTGCTGAGAGATGTACAGTTAGGACTCCCAGGACTGTGAGAGGCCAAGCATCAAATCTCATCTGAAAAAGGAAGTGCCTTCATAATAATTTCAATCAAAATTAGCAGCAGGTGCCATCAGTGCCCTTTAGGACAAGCAGGTTCTCATTGCATAAAGACATACACACTTAGAAAGGAATCCAACAGATTCTGGGGCCATGCTTTTTGATAAACATCAGTTGAAGCTGATCAACAAAAACCAAGCCACCTGAGATCATTGTAACACCCCCACCTTCATTTTGGGTTCTTAAGCTTACTCTTTTTTTGAAGCAATCAAGATTTTGCATGATTATAACAGACAGAACACTAGGCAAGAATTTTTTTTTAATCTGTATTTCTTGTCACCTCCACCAATGTGTAACACCAGGGAAGTCACAGTTTCTGTGTACTTTTACAAATCTAGTATAGCTTATTATCAAGGTGAAGAGCATCAGCTTTGGAGTTAGAGAAATCGGGGTTTGATTCCCAGTTCTGCTACTTAATAGCAAGTGATCTGGAGTAGGAGTAGGTTTCTTTGAAAGACCTGCAAGAAATGGTTTCTGGCTGTTCTGCCACTTCCAGTACTTCCAGTACTTAATGTGTTGAGAGGCGTTGTATAAATGGGACTGTGGAAAGAAAATGACTATCAGAAAGGTGAGTTGCCCCAAGAGGTGATGCACACTAAAACAATTAAGCAGCTGTAGCAAAAAACACTGTGTCACTGGCCACTGAGGTAGCCCATCCTTCCCAGGCAGATCACACATCCCAGAGGAAGCCTTGGTCATCTGGCAGACAACTGTGGGTAGCTTTCTTCCCATGGAGGGCTGAGGAACTTGCAGTATTATTAGTGAGTCCTTTATTCTTTATCACTAGTCACTATAGTTCAAATGTGTTCCCCAGAAATTCATGTGCTGGAAACTTGATCTCCAGTGCAACAGTGCTGGAAGGCAAAGCCTGATGGGAGATATTTAGGCCTCTCTTACTTTATCCAGATCTCTACTCAAATGTTTTCTCAGAGAAATCTTCTCTGCACATCCTGTCTAAGATAACCAACATCACTCTCTCTTCCTCAACACTACTGTCTTAGTTTGTTTTCTGCTGCTACACTGGAACGCTACAAACTGAGGAATTTATTATGAAGAACTGAAGTCTATTTGGCTCATGACTCTAGAGGCTGGAAAGTCCAAGAGCACAGCAATAGCTGCTGGCTAGGATCATTTTATGCCAGGAGAGTGGAAGGCAGAAATGAGTACACAAGACAGCGGGGAAAACAGGGCTGAATTCCTGTCATAACCAATTCATCCCCATAAAAAGGATATTAATCCATTCTTACTGCCAAGGGGAAAATGAATTTATTGTTCACTTTTGCCATAAAGAAGAATTACTGCTTTTTCACCAAAAAGAATAATGAACAGACTCACCATACCTTTGTGGGTTTTGTCTTTAAACCTAATTTGTCCTTTAAGCTAGGAACCAGTCTGCAATAATGGTTTCTGTTGCAAGCAGGCAAGTCAAGGGCTCTGCCCTTGTGGTCTAATCACCTCTTAAAGATTCCACCTCTCAACGCTGTTGCATTAGGGATTAAGTTATCAACACATGAACTTTTAGGAAACACATTTAAACCATAATAATTATTTTTAATTAGAGCATTTATCCCTCTATAACATCATATCATGTATTCATTGTGTATTTACATGTTTGCCTTCTGCATTTACATGAAAGCCTCATAAAATCAGCAATTTTATTAATTTTACTCACTCTGTATCCTCAGCTCCCAAAGAGTATATAGCCATATTAAGTGTAGGATGAATGGATTCTTTTTTTTATTGCATTTTAGATTTGGGGGTACATGTGAAGCATATGCAAGATTGTTACATAGGTACGCACATGGCAGTGTGATTTGCTGCCTTCCTCCCCATCACCTATATCTGGCATTTGTCCCCATACTATCTCTCACCAAATCCCCACCCCCTGCTGTCCCTCCCCTATTTCCCACTAACAGACCCTAGTGTGTGATGCTCCCCTCCCTGTGTCCATGTGTTCTCATTGTTCAACACCCACCTATGAGTGAGAACATGTGATGTTTGATTACCTAGAAAGAGAAATTTCATTTGACCCAGCTATCCCATTACTGGGTATATAGCCAAAGGATACAAATCATCCTACTATAAGGACACATGCACACGAATGTTCATTGCAGCACTGTTTACAATAGCAAAGACCTGGAACCAACCCAAATGCCCATCGATGATAGACTGGACAGGGAAAATGTGGCACATATACACCATGGAATATTATGCAGCCATCAAAAATGATGAGTTCGTGTCCTTTGTGAGGACATGGATCAACCTGGAAACCATCATTCTCAGCAAACTGAATGGATTCTTTTTGTGCTTAAACTCATCACTCCTTTCAAGGATTGATATTCTTCTATATTTTCTTCTAGTGGGAAGATAATGTTAGAAATCACAAGAAAACTGAGAGCCAAAGTATAGCATGACTTTTTTGAGGTTATATACTTAATTAGTTACATACTTAATTAGGTCCAAGCCTAAAATCTATGTCCTGACTCCTAGATTCCATTATACCTCACTGACTTAGCCTTTCTAATCATATGATGATACTTCCACTTGAATAGAGTACAGCAGTTAAAAGCACAGGCTCTGACCTCAGACTGCCTATTTTCAAATTCCATTTCTGATGCTTATTGGCTATATTTGGGTAAATGATGAGGTCTTTATGGCTCAGATTCCTTTTTTACACTGTAAGGGTAATAATAACCATGTTGTGGAATTATTGTGAGCATGAATATTTCCTAGAACAGTAATTGGAACATAGCAATCATTTAGTAAGTGCTTATTCACATACGATTTCTATTATTCTCTTATTGCCTAGCACTGAAATTTTTGCAATATACAAATTTTAAAATGTTCTTCTGTGAAACATTCTTGGAAACTGCTGTTCTTTCCATGAAAATTCTGATTCTTTTATTCTCAGAAATAATTGCCTATAGCTATTCACTATGTTCACCATTATAACCACACAAGCATTTCAATGGCACATACTAAAAGATTTGAATTTCAAGAAAAACTAAAAAAAAAGGAGTACTTTATTTTGTTTTGTTTTTAATTGATGAATATTTCTGCTTGGCCATATTCCCTGAAATACAAGACAACTTAGGTCCATTTCATGTAAGTTTCTTACTCCCAAGTGGAAAATTAATTTATTACTGACTTTTAACACAAAGAAGAACTACTATTTTTTTTTTAACAAATGGGATGATATACAGACTTAGCATATCTTTGTGTGTTTTGCCCTTAAATCCAGTCTGTCCTTTAATCTGTGAACCAGTTCTATAAGGAATGATTCTGTTGCTAGCAGGCAAGTCAAAATCTGATGGCTTTCTCAAGTTTGTCTCTGTGTTTCACTTACAGTTTATTTTTCTAACAGACCTTCTCAGTTCCAACAATTAAAATATTAACAGGATCCCCTCATATCTTAACAATGAGCAACACCAACATTCCATGGGGATTTCCAGTGCCACTTACAACTAAAATCCAGGACTGAAAAAGCACCAGCATGAGGCCTCAGAAAATTAACTAATGGCAGGCATATTGAAGAAGATAGTCAAAACTTGAAGAGGCAGTGCAGTCCATATGTAGATGAGTTTAGCAGTATTTTTTTTTTTTTGGTTTCTCCTCCACACTTTGAAGAAAGGGTGGCCCCAGTCATGGAACTGCATGGAAAGGGCAGCAGCAAAACTATCAGCCCATTTTTTTCTGACCTGAGGAACAAGGAAAAGGAGACCCTGTGTTCTAAAACAGAACAGAAATTTTTTGTCTCTTGCCACTTTGCACCAAGGGTGACTTCACTTGCGAGAATGAGGAGAGCTGGAGAAGCACATCCCCGAATTTCATGTAGAAACTGGCACAAAGCCTAGACTCATTCCTGAAAGACATATGTGGAAAAGACACAAAGTAGAGAGCAAAGACTTTAAGACTAGAGCTACAATATAAACCACCATCCAAGTCTAGGTCAACCGCTTAGTGGGCCAAGCCTTTACAGCAAAGGCTTTGAAACTCAATTGACATTATAACTACCACTACAGAAGGGTAGATAGAACCCATAGTCTAAGCCTAATTGGTTCGCCTGCTAAAATAAATACAAAAACTCAACATTTTTCAGAGAATTATAACAGGACTCAGAGTTTTACAATGTAATATTGAAAATATCCAGGATATAATCTAAAATCACTCAACATATAAAGGCCCAAGGAAACATGAAAAATTCATATGTGTGAAGACAATTTATTGATGGAAACCGCAAATAGCCCAGACTTTAAAATTACCAAAGACATTAAAGGAGATATCATAACCATACTTCATGAGGTAAAGTGTCTTGAATACCAGACATTCTCATAGAGAAATAGGAACTATGATGATACAGTTTGGCTTTGTGTCCCCACCCAAATCTCATCTTCCATTTTAATCTCCAGGTGTTAAGGAAGGGGCCTGGTGGGAGGTGACTGGATCATGGGAGCTGTTTCCCGCATCTTGTTCCCATGATAGTAAGTGAGTTCTCACAAGGTCTGATGGTTTTATAATGAGCTTTTCCTGCTTCACTTCTCTCTGTCTCACCTGCAACCACGTAAGATGTGCCAGCTTCCCCTTCCACCCCAATTGTAAGTTTCCTGATGCCTCCCCAGCCATGTAGAATTGTGAGTCAATTAAATATCTTTTGTTTATAAATTATCCAGCTTCAGGTAGTATCTTTATGGAAGTGTAAAAATGAACTAATAGGTATAAGAAGAAGCAAATGGAAAATTTTTAAATGATAAATTTTAATACCTGAAATAAGAAGTTTGCTAAATGAGCTCAATAACAGAAAGAAGATGGTAGAAGAAAAAATAGTGAATTTGATAATTAGTCAATTGAAATTTTTCCATCGTAAGAACAGAGAGGAAAATAATTGGGATAAAAATGAACAGAGTTCCACAGATCTGTAAAACAATATCAAAACATAGGGCATTCATACCATTGAAGCTCCAGAAAGGAAAAAAAGTGATTGGTGCAGAAAGAATTTGAAGAAATATGTGTTATACTTTTTCAGATGCCCACTTAACTCCAGAAATGATTTACTTTCTTACACAAATACATATAATATGTATTATCCTCATCATTATTATTCCTATTATTGTTTAATGAGTAGGTGAAGAAGTTAAGATAAGGAGATAATGCAAAATAGAAAGAGAAGATGAAGCCAGGAGTGAAGTCTATAAACTACAGGTATTGATCGACTTACGACCTATGCAACTTACGACCATACGACTTTACGGACCACAATCACTAGCCACGACTGCTCCATGTCTGGCAGCGCAAACGTTGCCCAGCTGGGCGTACGACAGTGCAGACCAGCTTCTGGCAGCACTACCATCTCCGCGTGCACCATTTCAACTGTACACATAGCCTACTCAACTTACAACCGTTCCGCAGTCTCGACCGTAGTCGTAAGTCGAGCACTAGCTGTAATCTCCTGAGGTCTCGCATATTTTCTAGAGGTGTACCACCAGTTTGGATTTCTGCTTTTCTAGGAGCCAATCAGAAGGAGCAAGGAGGGTCAGGTATTTGAGGTACAGTGGCTCACCAAGTGAAAATCACCGAGCACCTAGAAGCAACTATTATTCCTAAAAAAAAGTGGCAAAGAAATTTCTCCCATTCATTCTCAGAAAGAAAACACTATACAACATCTTCTTTCTTTTTTTTTTCTTTTTTTTTTTTTTTTGAGACAGAGTGTTGTTCTGTAGCCAGGTGCCAGGCTGGAGTGCAGTGGCGCCATCTTGGCTCACTGCAACCTCTGCCTCCCGGGTTCAAGCAATTCTCCTGCCTCAGCCTCCCAAGTAGCTGGGACTACAGACGCATGCCACCACGCTCAGCTAACTTTTGCAATTTTAGGAGAGAGAAGGTTTCACCATGTTGACGAGGATGGTCTCCATCTCTTGACCTCATGATCCGCCCACCTTGGCCTCCCAAAGTGCTAGGATTACAAGCGTGAGCCACCATGCCCGGCCTTTACATCTTTCCTATAGTGAAACAGCAATGAATTTCAAAAGCTCACTTCCCATAACATCTGTCTTGTTCTGCTCAGGGGCTATAACAATATACCATAGACTGGGCAGCTTAATAAACATTTATTTCTCACAGTTCTGGAGTCTAGGAGCCTGAGATCAGAGTGCCAGTATGGTTGAGTTCTGAGGGCTCCCTTCCTCGTTGACAGATGACCACCTTCTCACTATATTCTCACAAGGCAGAGAAAGAAAGGAAGCAAGCTCTCTCATATCCGTTCTCATAAGGGCACTAATTCTATCATGAGGACTCCACCCTCATGACTTAATTACCTCCTGAAGGCCCCATATCCAAATGCCATCACAATGGGGATTAGGGTTTCCTTATATGAACTTTGGAGTAACACAAACATTCATTCATAGGAACATCCCTCCAAAGTGTTCAGTATCTCCTTTAGGCACAAGCAAGAGGGGCCCCTGCTATGGGACTATGTGTTTGTGTCCTTCAAGATTTATATGTGGAAGTTGTAACCCCAACATGCTGACATTTGGAAGATGGGGTTTTCCAGAAGTAATTAGCATTGATGAGGTTATGAGGGTACACTCTTCATAATGGAATTAGTGCCCTCCTAAGAAGCAGAAGGGACCAGAGCTCTCTCTTTCCACCATGGAAGAACACAATAAAAAAAAAAAAAAAAATGGCCATTTACAAGCCAGGAAGAGGGCGGCCCTCCTCAGAGCCTCACCATGCCCCACCCTAATCTCAGACTTCCAGCCTCCAGAATCGTGAGGAAACACATGTCTGGTTTTAATCTCCCAAGTCTATGGTATTTTGCTATGGCAGCTGGAACAGACTAAGCCCACTCAAGAAAACCTGCTCCAGCTCTTCCCCAACTGTCTTCTATTCTTAGACAAAAATTCTGGGCTGACATTCCACTGCCCAGCTGGAATCTCTACTACTCCTTCTGGTCTCACGGCAGGTGCTTAGTACTTTGGAAACACCTGCAGGCGGATGCTGTGTTCCCCACCCAGATGCCCTGAGGACTGAGGACTGGCCTCCCCTACAGCTGTTTGTGCTGCAGCAGAGTGCCATTAGCTCTCATTGCCCTTGAAATTACTTCCATCAAGAAAATCACCTCACCCAAGGTCACACCCCTTCCCGGAGCAACCCACAACCAGTGACTAGAGTACTAAGGTCCACTCCCCTCCCCCCAGCTTAGGACAACCCTGAAGGACCATCCAAGATTTAAAACTTCCGTTGGGGTCAGCAGAGGCTTCTATTAAGACTGCCTCACAACCCGCCTTCTCTCTGTGCCCAAACCTGCTTTCCCCTAGCCCTTCATTTCTGCAGGGATTGATCCCAAAAGAAGTCCCCAGTAATTCTCATACACAGCTATCACAATCTCTGAGTTTGCGCATGAAGAACCCAACTTTGACGCCTGTCCTAACAACCCTAAGGACAGTTGCTGGGGCCAGGATGCACGTCTACAAGAGGTGGTCACATGATAGCTGGTAATGACAGAGTGTGGCTGGGGGCTGAGTGCCCATACTCACACAAGAACTTCCTAGTTGAGAGATGGAGCTGGTAGAAGAGGAGGGGCCAGGCAGCAGGACAACCCTCACTGTCATCTGCCTCCAGAACATCACAGCATCCGCTTAGAAGCTCTATTTGGAAAGATAAAAGGAGCATATACAAATATTTTATTTAAAAGTTTGTTAGCTCAGCTAATAACTTGAAAATATTCAGACATATGGTATGCGGGCTTCACAAATATTAGGGACAGAACTATTTGTGTTAGGTTCAATTCTATCTTATCATTCTCTCAAACATGTGTCTACCTGATTTCTGAAATGTTTTAAGTGCTTCCAAGGATGCTTCTTGTCCCTACATTAAGAATACTCACTTTGGGGATTATGATCCCATTGAATTCTTCTAAGAACAAAATCCTTAGGGTCTATGCTACCAGCAGGATTATGAGTGACTTATATCACCAACTTGGCATAACTTTCACAGTTTATTATCCACTTGGGTCATGACAGATAAGGCCCACCTTGAACAGCTTTCTTAGGTAGGTTTAATAGATATGGTTGTTCCTGGGGTTTGGAGGTGGGTGAGTGTTAGCACCTCTACAACTTTGCTACTAAATTATAATGAACACAAGCTTCAGAACACACAGTCCACATTTACTAAACAAACATTTATAAAGAAACATGATTATAACATGTTTTGTAAGCTTGGTGAGTATCACTTTAGGTGATCCAACCACATAGATTCATCCAAGGCAAGTGCCACACATTCTACAAAAAAATATTCTGTTAAGCTCAGTCTGCATCAGGCTACCTGATTGCTCTCAGCTTCTGGACCCACGTCCTTCTAAGAAGAAAAAAATGAATGAGTCCTCACTAGATTCACGAATCCAATCAGTGCAAAAGGAAAGTAAAGACTTTACAATAATCTGACCAAGTCACATGATCTAGAATAGTAAGGGGTGTCTCTTTTTAACACATTTGCATAGCCCATTATGTGATTTAACAAATCATGTAATTCAGCAATGAAAATTCATTTCTAGCATTATTGTACTATTTAAAAAAGTCTTCAGTGTTGATGTAGACAAAAGCACTCAAGAACTTTTAACATCACCTCTGGAGTGTGACCCTAATAAAGTGATGGGATTACAGGAATGGTCAGTTAAAATGAACGAATATACTCATTTATGTCATACTGTCTCTGCTGAAGCATTTTGAAATAAATTATAGTCATCCTACTACCATTTTTTGTGCCATATGAATCACATATGCTATGGCTTTTCCAGTTCCCCATAACTGAGTCCCCATGTTTGAATGTGACTGATGTGGCCTTTGTGGCAAATCTTTACCACTGCTCTATTTGTGATGTTCAGGAAACCAACACTTGGAAGATGGCCTTGCATATAAAACAAATGTAATTGGTACCTACCAAATATAATAATATTCAAGTAGTGAGTGTGAAACCTTTGGAAGACCCAGGACTCTCAACTCTGAATGAACCACTGTAGATCTCATGTTTAGTTTGGAATACAGTGTTAGTATTCAGTGTTCTGACAAACTTTTTGCTATTAGGTTAGAATCACGATTACTTTTACACCAATCTAATGTTTAAAGTGAGACATTTTATTGAATAATATGTATCTTCTGTCAAATCATTACATTGAGACTAGCCATCAGACTAGCCATATAATATGACAAATTAATACCATATATACAGGAGCTCCCTGACTTGTATTGCATCCTGATAAACAACACTGTAAGGTGAAAATGCATTTAATACACCTAATCTGAACATCATAGCTTAGCCTATCTTTCCTTAAATGTGCTCAGCACACTTACATTAGCCTACATTAGTTGGCAAAATTATCTCATACAAAGCCTGCTTTAAACTAAAATGTTGAATAGCTCATGTAATTTATTGAATATTATGCTGAAAGTGAATGATGGTATGGATACTCAAAATATTGTTTCTACTGACTGCAGGTCACTTTAGCCCCACTATAAAGGCGAAAAATTCTAAGTGAAACCAGTGTCTGTTGGGGACCGTTCGTACATACATTAATTCCTTATTTGCAGGGGCATGGAGGTCAACAGAGGGTTTAATGTTAAATCAGAAGATAAATAGCACCATGGGGACCTCAATTAATGGACATTTATGAAACTTAACTTTAAAAGCAATATGTTCAATAGTTCATTTGATGAATGCTGTACACATCCTTACTCAGTCCTTCTAAACCAAGCACCCTAAAAGTAGAAGCTATGGTGGTGATTTCATCAATAATTTGACAAATGAAAAGTATTCTTGGAAAGCACTACTTTGGACAGCTGGCAGCCAAATAACAGAATTAAGTGTCAGCTTTCAGCGGCATGGCTGTATTTAGCATTGCCGGTTATCAATAGCCCATTACAGCACAACACCCATCCCAGGACACTCACATGTGTGTTTGAGTGAGATCAATTCAATTTTATGTAAATTTAATATGACTTCTAAATGACTATCTCTAAGTAATTATTAAAGCAGAAGCAATGCTGTAAAAGCCAAGCTAACCAAGCCACATAAACTCTATTTACTTCCTTGAGTAAAATTTCAGGGAGAAATGCACTTATTTGAAAATTGGTCCCATTATTCAATTATTTAAAATTTTATCTCAGTATGTTCAAGTAATATTTTTTTATCTCAGACCTGTCTGTCATCATCACACGTGACTCAGCATCTGCTGGGCAGGCTTTTGACGTCACATCATGAATGCATCTCATCTTAACTGCACAGTCAAAAGACAAGTGGTTGAAGGCCCATCCAGGACAACAGCCACTACCTTCTTGATGTGAACTTTGACATTGTTCTGCCAGCACCTACCTCAGAGTGGGTGGCAGAGATTATAACCTTCTCCTGACACAATCAGGCAGATTAAAGGTCACAGGTACTACAACAGAAATGTTTCAACAACAGACTTGTGATGGTTGATTTTATGGATCAATTTGGCTGAGCCATGAGTCCTGGATATATGGCCAGGACATTATTCTGGATTTTTCTGTCAGGGTGTTTTGGGATGAGATTAAAATTTTAAACCAGTGGACTCTGAGTAAAGCAGATCATCCTCCATGATATGGGTGGGCCACATCTGATCAGTAGTAGGCCTAACTAGAACAAAGACTGGCCTCTCACAGCAAGAAGGAAATCATTCACCTGCACGTGCCCTTCAGGCTTCTATGGCAACATCAGTTCTTCCTTGGGACCCCTGCCTTCTGAACTGTTCTGATGATTTTTATTTTGGGCTTGCATCTCCATAATCATGTGAGTCGATGCCTTAAGATAACTGTCACTGTGCCCACACCCACACGCATCCTACTGATTCTGTTTCTCTGGAGAACCATAACTAATGCAATACTCTAGGCCCTCAGTGCTACTCATGGGGCAGCACAGCTGTGCCCTCAGGACTCACTGTGATTCCAGCTGCATAAATCCTGCAGTTCCTGGCATATCTGAACAAGGGCGGAGTGAGAAAAATAGCCTTTCTCGATCTACTCACTCCACTTGCTAACCGCCTATCTACAAATGCTGTGAATTTGATCATTCTGTAAATATATTCATGGCTTCCGTGAATACAGCCACAGGTATCAGTTTCTTTCAAAAAAGCAGGAAAAGTCTACATTCAAGACATCAATCTTATCTTTCAACAGGGCGTAATGGATGTCTATTCTACTTTTTAAATCATGTTAGTCGCTTTTACACTGTTGGTGGGAGTATAAATTAGTTCAACCATTGTGGAAGACAGTGTAGTGATTCCTCAAGGACCTAGAACTAGAAATACCATTTGATCCAGCAATCCCATTGCTGTATATATAACCAAAGGATTATAAATCACTCTACTATAAAGACACACACATGTATGTTTACTGCGGCTTTGTTCACCATAGCAAAGACTTGGAACCAACCTAAATGCCCATCGATGATAGACTGGATGAAGAAAATGTGGCCCGTATACACCATGGAATACTATGCAGCCATAAAACGGGATAAGTTCATGTCCTTTTCAGGGACATGGATGAAACTGGAAATCACCATTCTCAGCAAATTAGCACAAAAACAGAAAACCAAACAGCACATGTTCTCACTGATAGATGGGAGTTGAACGATGAGAACACATGGACACAGGGAGGGGAACATCATACACTGGGGCCTCTCAGGGGGTGGGGTGGGGCATGGGGAGGAATAGTATTAGGATAAATACCTAATGTAGATGATGATGGATTGATGGATGCAGCAAACCACCATGGCATATATATACCTGTGAAACAAACCTGTACTTTCTGCACATGTACCTCAGAACCTAAAGTATAATAATTTTTAAAAAATCATGTTGTTCACATTGTTCATAGCACAAAACAAATACAAATACAGTAATACAAATTAAATAATGATGTTTCAGTCAACGAGAGATCACATATACAATAGTGGCTCCATAAGATTAGAATACCGTATTTTTACCATTCCCTTTCTATGTTTAAACACACAAATACTTACCATTGTGTTCCGGTTGCTTACAGTATTCAGTACAGTTACATGCTGTACAAGTTTGCAGCCTCGGGGCCACAGGCTACACCATACAGCCTAGGTGTACAGTAGGCTCTGCCCTCTATGTTTCTGTAAATGCACCTTACGATGTTCGAACAACAAATCGCATAGTGATGCATTTCTCAGAATGTATCTTCTTTGCTAAGTGACACATGACTATGTACTTTTTAAAAGATTATTCATCTGAATAGTAATAATTTGTCTAAGTAGGAATAATTTCTAGTAATTGAAGACTAGATACACCCAGGACACAAGATACACACTTCCTGGTCTAGTAGAACTCAGAGCAGGCCAGGAAAACCATTTCACTTGACCACCCGCAAGGTGTGGATGTCTCCAGCAGGACGGTTCTAGGAGCCTCAGTGCCTCACTATGGTCAACCTAGGCATAAGAGATTTCTCTAGGTGCTGTTTTGGAAATGTAAATAGATAATTTATTATGCTGACAGTTTCAATTTCTTAATGTCCTTCAAATAAGCTTAAAATAATAGAAGTTAGAGGATAAACACACCATTATATTATCCAATTTAGCTGTCAAAGGCCAATGCCAATGTATTAATGATTATGCAACATTTTACAATTCAGCAAAACATTTTTACCAAAAAAATTTTTTTTTGACACAGAGTTTTGCTCTGTCCCCCAGGCTGGAGTGCAGTGGGACCATCATGACTCACTGCAGCCTCAAACTCCTGGGCTGAAGTCATCCTTCCATCTCAGCCTCCCAAGTAGCTGTGACTACAGGCACATGTCATCATGCCTGGATACTTTTTTAGTTGTTTCTTTATATATTTATTGTAGAGATGGGAACTTGTTATGTTGTGCAGGCTGGCCACAAACTCCTGGAATCAGGCAATCCTCCCACCTCAGCCTCCGAAGTGCTGGGATTACAGGCATGAGCCACTCTGCAAAACCAAATTATTTCTTTTTATCCTTGCCAAAATCCTAAGATGGCAAGCAGGTAGATAATGTCCTCATTTTACAAGTAAGCAAACTAAGGATGAGACTACTTAGGTGATTTGCCCACAGTCACCCAACTAGTAAGTTGTGCATTCAGTACAAAAACCCAGGTAACATTATTTTTAATACTCTACAATGAATTAACCTAGTGAGTACATTCACCTAAACTCAATAAATTTTATAAAATTTTGCTAATTAGAACACTCTCAATAGTTGAGTTGTAAGTAGTCAAATGTTTATCTGATGAAATAACAAATAAACAAAATATTGTCAAGGAAAAGCAGCTACTATTGTCAACACACAGCACAGCAACTGGAACTAAACTAGCAAAATGCTGCTGGCGGAGATCTTTAGAAAATCTGTAACAAACAGACACGGAGTCCTTTATGATTAGTGCTTGTCAATTATGTATGTAAATGACCCTGCCTGTGAACAACCCTGAGCCTTTGTCAACCATGAATGGGTTTGCTTAAGCAAATTCATGATGCAAAAACAATTCAATCAAATCCTGTGGAAATTATCACAAAATTAGAATCAGTGGAGCCTGAGCCTAGAGTTTACTGTCTTAGGTGTGTTTCCTTAGCAGCTTTCCTGTAGCTAAATTATTAGCATACTTTCCCAAGGTTGAACTTTTGCTTTTCTCTTTAGATACCATAAAATATCCCCCATGGAAATTAATTAGGATTATAAAAATAAATGACCAATGACAGGTTTATAATACCAAGGGTTGTTGCTATTCATACTCTTCCTTTGTGACATTATGCAAGATGATCATTCTGCCCTAATTTCCCTCTCTACTACATGTATCCCAAAAGGAAAGTTTAGCATCAAGAAGGTCAAAGCAGAAGTAAGTAGATATTTTGCAGCCAGTACATAGTTTGAGAGCAGAAACTGCTTTGGTAAAACATAGCTCCCTTGGGCTAATCCAAAACTGGGTCTCCGTCTACGTGTTTATAGTTATTTCTATTTTCTTGACTTTATAACAGGCTTGTTATAATATATCTATACTCTTCCAGTAATTGGATCTGAAGGAAAGGATCCCTTATGCTAAGAGAAGAAAAAATGCAAATACAATCTACAGTATTGAATATCAAGTGAGATATGAAAAGCCTTGGAGAAGAGGCAGGTCAAAATGAATTGCAGCCCATGGCCCTGGGGAAAGTGGACTGAAGGGAGCACTCAGAGGCTAACAGAGAGGCAAGAGTGTGGCAGATGTTTTAAGAGCCAAAAAGAGAAAACCTCAAAGAGAAGCAGTGGTGATAAAAAGGATGGAGCAGAGACTTGGAAGCAAAAACATGAAGCTCAATTTCTGGAAGAATAAAGATATTCTACTGATAGAAACCTCGGTTTCCATCCTAATTTTAAAACCTCAACATGTTCAGCAGCGGATATTTCAAACTCCTACCCACGGTATGATGAAGTGAGAAATCACCCTGGCCAGCACGTCAGAACACCTGTGTTCTTGTGTACGTTCATTAGCACAGAACAGTGCTCTTTACAGACCATACGCACTGGGTCAAGATGGCTATCAAAACCACATCCACCACATTCCACGCTCCCCCAATAGATACGTACTCTTGGGGAAGCCAACGCTATTCAAAAAGAACTAGACTATACTTGAGTACTCAAATATTCCTTAGAGATGTAATGTCATGCATATTCTAGATATACTTCTAAAACTACATCCTGGTGGCTTTTTATAACTTGAGAAATGACTGTAACCAGCCCAACCCACCCCTGATCAATACTGGTAATCATTTAATAGAGAAACATGAGTGTACTTCTGATTAGGAAACACACTAATGCTGTCAGTAGTTAATGAATACAATCCTTTTTCATCAATTTAACAAATGTCCAGTTGTGCTTCTTTGACGCTCCCCAATACATTTGTTTTAGCACATTCTTTAAAGTGATCAGGGGAGGCCTGGCAGGGTCAGTCACATTCTGGGTTGAGGCAGAGTGCCATTTGTACCGGTGGTAAGTAGACAGATGTCTAAGATGCCTGGGGGATTCTAATGATACAAACACCTCTAAACTACATTGAAACCCTGAAGTAAGCCAAGGCCATGTATACATTCCTGGAGGTTGATTATAAAATAAAACATTTGGGGCTGGGCATGATGGCTCACACCTGTAATCCCAGCACTTTCAGAAGCTAAAGCAGGAAAATCACTTGAGGCCAGGAGTTGAAGATCATCTTGGGCAATATAGCTTAACTTTTTTTTTTTTGGGTGGGGGGGATGGAGTTTTGCTCTTGTTACCCAGGCTGGAGTGCAATGGCGCGATCTCGGCTCACCGCAACCTCCACCTCCTGGGTTCAGGCAATTCTCCTACCTCAGCCTCCTGAGTAGCTGGGATTACAGGCACGCACCAGCATGCCCAGCTGATTTTTTTTGTATTTTTAGTAGAGACGGGGTTTCACCATGTTGACCAGGATGGTCTCGATCTCTTGACCTCGTGATCCACCTGCCTCGGCCTCCCAAAGTGCTGGGATTACAGGCTTGAGCCACCGTGCCCGGCCAAACATTGTTTTTTAAATTATTAACAACAAAAAAAAATTTAAATAGCTCATCATGGTGTGTATGCCGATAGTCCCAGCTACTCAAGGGGGTGAGGCAGGAAGATTATTTAAGCCCAGGAGATCGATGTTACAGTGCAGTAAGCTATAATTTCACAATGCATTCCACACTGAATAACAGAGCAAGACCTTGGATCTGAAATCCAAAAAAAAAAGTAAAACGCTTGGAGTGAGATAGTTATATCTGTGCTTCAGAGAAAAAGAGTAGTAAAGGGAAGTTTTACACACTGTTGGTGGGAATGTAAATCAGTATAACGTTATGTAAAACAGTATGAAGATTTCTCTAAGAACTAAAGCTAGAACTACCATTCAACTCAGCAATCTCACTACTGGGTATCTACTAAAGGAAAAGAAATTGTTCTATGAAAAAGACATCTGCACTCATATGTTTATGACAGCACTATTCACAAAAGTAAAGTCACGGCATCAACCAACGTGCCCATCAATGGTGGAATGGATAAAGAAAATTCCAAATACACCATGGAATACCATGCTGCCAAAGAAAATCATGTCCTTTGTAGCAACATGTGTGCAGCTGGAGGCCATTATCCTAAATGAATTAACACAGAAACAAAATCAAATATCACATGTTCTCACTTATAGGTGGGAGCTAAACAATGGGTGCACATGAACGTAAAGACGGAAAAAATAGACACTGGGGGTTTCAAAAACAGGAAGGAGAGAGAGGGAGGAAAGGGATGAAAAACTATCTACTGGGTACTACGTTCACTGTTAGGGTGATGGGTTCTCTAGAAGCCCAAACCCCAGCATTACACAGCATAGTACAAACCCGTGCATGTGGCTCTTGAATCTAAATTTCTTTTTTTAAATAAAGAAGATTTTACCATTCTCCAAATGGGCTGTGGATTTGACTTATTCTGTGTCTTCTACTTCCTGCTCCTCCCCCAAGATCCAGTAAGTCAGAATCCATCCTAGCAGTCAACCCTCCTTGACATACCAAGGGATGTGGACGGGAGGGCCAGGCTAGCGCTGTAAGCTCAGACCTCTCTGGCTGTCCTGACACGCCCCTCTCCTCTTCCCTACTTCCTCCATTTTGCTGCCTGGTTATCGCCTAGCCTTTCATTTTCCAACCTGGCATTCTGGCTCCCCTGACCTTCTGCCTGTCCCTGTGATTTGTTCCCCATGCAGCAACACGTTATTAAAATGACCCTACTTCCTCTATCCAGGTTTTGCTTAAATTTGCTTACCTCCTTTCTCAGGTCCTCATGACTGTCCCTAGCTACTTTATTGTCCTCTGATCTGATGCTTTTTCCTACATCGGAAAAGCTACTAACTGCATCCCAGCTTCTAAGCTATTGCCCTTAAACCTCTCTTGAGACTCTAGGGACCTCACCAGCTGGCTAAGCTTGGAGAGGAAATCCAGTGGTGGCTCCTGCAGGCTCTTCTCAGGTCGTGCCTGCCATCTCGTGGATATAGACGGTAACTACACCAAGACTGGGCTCAAAATCCGCTTAAGGACCGAAGGACTTTGTTCCCTTAGTAAAAAAACAACAGTACCTTAAATGCTGCCTTTTGCACCATGCCTTTGACTGGTCATTCCAGTCAAAAGAAATTGATCTTGTTTCTGCAGTCCTAAGAGTCTGCTCCATACTGACCCTGATGAAGGCACTTGGGTACCAGTCTCACAACATGTATAAACCCGTCTATTCTGCAGAGCTCTTAGCACCACACTTTTTCACAAATGCTTAATAAATGTTCTGGAAAGCTGAGAATCTAAGCTGTTCAAACCATGGACCTATGATAAACTTGGAGGTGACATCTTAACCGCAAGTCAAATGCTGCAATCCTTTGCTTACCAGTAAATTAGATTCCAAACGGCTATTTTTACATGTCCGTGTTTGTGAGAAAGTTAAGCTTGCAGTCTCTGGATGTATTTCCACTAAATGAGAGTGCAAATCAGTCCTTTGAGGTTTTAAAACAAGACGTATTCTCATTTTCCTCATGGACAGTTCTATAAGCAGCTTTTTTCTTTTTCTCTCTCCAGCTGCCCTTATTCCCTGTTTTCATTGCTGTCTGTTTGCCTCCCTGCCCTTCCCACCGCCCATCCATGGTACAGCTTTCTCTTCCCCACTCTGTGGACAGAGGCTGCATCATCCTGGCTCCCTACCCTCTGGCTTCCCATCGGGCGGGGCCATAAGAGGGGCAGATATCATCAAAAGATGAGAGGTAAAGAGGTGTTATGGACTAAATACATGTCCCCTCAACACTCATCTGTTCAAGCTCTCACCCTCAGCATGGCTGTATTTGGAATCAGGAAGTAATTTAGGCTAAATGAGGTTACAGGGGCGGGTCCCTCATGCTATGAGATTGGGGGCTTTAGGAGAAGAGGAAGAGATCTGTCTCTCTCCTTCTCCCTCTCTCTCTTTCTCCCTCACTCTCTCCCTTCCTCCCTCCCTCCCTGCCTCTCCACACACAGCTCAGAGAAGAGGTTATATGAGGACAAAGCAACTATCTGCAAGCCAGGAAGAGAACGCTCCCCGGAGGCTGAGCCCTGCTGGACCTTGATTGTGGACTTCCAGCCTCCGGAAATGTGAACAAATAAATTTCTGTTGTTGAAGTCACCCAGTCTGTGCTATTTTGTTACAGCATCCTGAGCCAACTAGACAAGATCCCGAGTTGTATATTGTTCTCTTCCCTCCCAGGCCTTTCTTTCATGCCTGCAGCTTTGCCCTGCTCCAGTACATGGCTTCCTCCCGGCCTGGAAGGCCTGAGAGTGGCAACTGCTCCCTGCTGTCGTTCATCCCTGCGTACCCCAGTCCTTCACAGTTCTCTTACACCTGTCCACATCTCTGTAAATAGTTCCATGACGGAATAATTTGTATTAAACCCTCTGGAGTGTGCCTTCTGTTTCCTTTTGGAACAGGGTCAGTGAATGTTTTCTGTAAAGGGCCCGGGAGTAACTATTTTAAGTTTTGCCAGCCATATGGTCTCTGCTACAATTACTCAACTGCTGTTGTACCACAAAAACAGTCACGGACAATATGTAAATGAATGAGTGTGGCCGTGTTCCAATAAAACTTTATTTACAAAAGCAGGTGGCCTGCTGGATTAGATTCAAGGACCAGTTTTCAACCTTTATTCAAGGATCGGTTTTCAACCCTTATTCAAGGATCCTGGCTGACACACCCACTGACCACTCACTTTGATGCACAATAGAAGTAGAAGGTACTTTAAACCAGCAAAACCATCTCAGTTTTCCTAGTTCACAGCAAAAATAAAATGAAATGTTCTTTCTATATGCTTAAAATTCAGAAATAAACTAACTTCATTTTGTGCTAACATTGGATAAATAACCATTCATCATTAGTAATGATACTCTGGCTGAATCAAGCCAAGATTGCAAATGCATTTTGTTTTGCCAATTACCTCTTTTCATTTCTTGCTATTTTCAATTGATTACATAAGCACAACAGTTTTTATCTTTTGCGTGATTTGCTCTTTGTATAAAGGGCTTAAAAAGGACTTTGACTTTCATAAAATTTCTTTCTAAAATAGCTCCCTGAATAGTAAACCATATAAGTGATATTATCAGAAAACATATTCTCCTCTTGAGTGAAAAGACTATCACATTTTCCACCTGGTTCTGCAATTATGCACATATAGCTTGCATACCGTTAATTTGATATCTGGACATATGTGTGCATGTGGCTTATAGAATCTAATAGGGGTAATATGATTTCATTCTAAGGAAGTAGAGGAGGGAAATGGAGAGCTTTAATGTGTCATAGAACATACTTTACATGTGCCATGTAATACACTTTACACTTATTATCCAAACACACTTTACATGTATCATATAGCATACGTCACATGTGCCATGCATCAGGCTTTACATATGCCATATAATACACTTTACAGGTGTCATATGGAACTTCCAACTTCCTCCATGTAGAAGAAAATTTACTAAGTTATTTATGACAAAAAATAGTTTAAGGTTTTTGGTATAAAAAAAATTAGTATCAAGGACTGGGCATAGTGGTTCATGTCTGTAATCCCAGCACTTTGGGAGGCCGATAGGGGCAGATCACAAGGTCAGGAGTTCGAGACAAGCCTGGCCAACATGGTGAAACTCCATCTCTACTAAAAATATGAAAATTAGCTGGCATGGTGGCAGGTGCCTGTAGTACCAGCCACTCAGGAGGCTGAGGCAGGAGAATCATTTGAACCCAGGAGGCAAAGTTTGCTGTGAGCCAAGACTACACCATTGCTCTACAGCCTGGGCAACAGAGCAAGACTCCATCTTAAAAAAATGACACATTTCCTGGGCTGTCTCTGGAAGTGTGTGTCAGAAGGTGAGTGGTGTGTAACTCTATATAGCTACAGTCACATGGTCTTAGGAGTGTTTGAGAAAAACTTATCGGGGGATGATGGAGTTAAAGGATGAAAAAACTAAAGAAAGGCTTAGGAGAGCACTTTAGTACTACGTTAGTTTGCTATGGCTGCTGTCATGAATTGCTACAAACAGTGGCTTAAAGTGACACAAATTTATCGTCATTCAGATCCAGGAGTCAGAGGTTCTCAAGTCAAGGTGTTGGCAGGGCTGCGTTTCTTCTGGGTCCTCTGCAGGAGAATTTGCCCCTCATCTTTCCCAACTCCTAAAGCACACCTACATCTTTGGCTTGTGGACTCTTCTTCCTTTTCAAAGCCAGCCACAGAGAATCTTTAGATTTGTCTCTGTCATTCATACACATATACACACACACACACACGCACACATGCACACACACACACACACACACACACACACACACACACACATCATACACATCTACTTCTACCATTGCATTTCTTTCTCTGCCTCTGAACCGCCCTCCTGTCTCCCTCTTATATGGACTCATGTGATTACATTCAGCCCACCCAGTTGATCTAGAATACTCCCCCAGTCTTAAGATACTTAACCACAACTGCACAGTCGTGTAAGGCATTATAGTCACAGATTCTGGGGATTAGAACTTGCACCTTTGGGGGCCGATTACTCTGCCTACTACAGAGGTTGTTGTAATAACTTCATTAACAACAGAGACTGACCAATCACAGTAGAAACAAGGGTGATGTCTCTGTTGGCTAGGGTTTCTATGCCAAAGTCTTACAGATCAAGTATCTTAAACAAAAGAAATTTATTGTCTGACAGTTCTGGAGCTAGAAGTCTAAAATCAATGTGTTGGCAGAATTGGTTTCTTCCAAGGGATGTGAGGGCAGGATCTGTTCCAGGTTTCTCTTCCTGGCTTACAGATGGCTGTCTCCTCCCTGGATCTCTCTGCATCTTCTTCCCTCTATGTGTGTCTGTATCTGTGTCCACATTTCCCCCATTTCTAAAAACACGGTCATACGGGATTGAAGCCCATCATAAAAACTTGATTTTAGCTTCATAAAGAAGCTATCTCTATATAAGGGCACATTCTGAGGTATTTGGGGTTAGAATTTCAACATATGAATTTGTGGGGGTCATAATTCAACCCACAACATAAGGAGAGAAAGAAAGAGGTTTAAAAATTACTTGAACAATATAATCCATGGGTCTTTTGATGGTAGAAGCAGTAAGGGCAAAGGAAGGTTGAATGACAGGAGGGACAGTTATGGCATCAAAAGGTAGGAAATGCAGGAAAGTCTGGGGAATTAAGAGGCAGAGAAGATGAGATTCAGTTATGAATCTGAGCAAAATGAATGTGTATGTTTCCCCCAAATTCACACATGATGGTATTTGAAGTTAAGGCCTTTGGAAGGTAATTAGGGTGAGATTCGCTCACTAGGACAGGGCCTTCATGATAGAATTAGTGACTTCATAAGCAAAGGAAGAAAGATCTCTCTGTCATACTCTCTCTTCATGAGCATACACCAAGGAAAGGCCATGTGAGGACAGAGCAAGAAGGTGGCCGTCTGCAAACCAAGAAGAGAGCCCTTGCCAGAGGCTGAATTTTGCCAGAACCTTGACCTTGAACGTCCCAGTCTTGAACTGTGGGAAATAAGAGTCTGTTGTGTAAGCCGTGCAGACTGTGGTGCTGTGTTACAGCAGTCTGAGCTGATTAAGACATACGTATTAAACATTTTGAGTTTGAGATTCTTGTGGAAAGTCCAAGTAGAGGAGTAGATATTCGTATAAAGGGATTTCAAGTTAAAAGAAGTGATTTGTGCAAGAGATGATAATTTGAAAATTATAGGTTTATCAGGGGTTGAATAAATTGACCAAAGGTATTGTGTGGCTGAGCAAAAAGCCCAAAGACTTAAGGAGTGAGCTATAGGATAGGTACCCACAGAGTCTGAAGAGGACAGCTGAGGTGGGGAAAAAGACTCAAGAGACAGCAGGGGTACTGACAGCACAAAGAAGACCTGACCTGGAGAAGTGGAGGGAAGTAAGATCTACAAAAGGCTTTTGGATTTGGCAGTGAGGTCCCTGTGGTCTCTGCCCTAGCACTTTCAATGGTGGTTTGTGTCCCTCCTAGTCTTGAAAGAAGCATATCACGAGAAGGAATTAGAAGAGCAAGAAATGTGGGGTGGGATGAAGGTTGGGATGGCAGGGTGAAGGATGAGCCTGGTTAGTGGGGCGAGCCTCTGCCAGTGACCTGGGTGGAACACCAGTGAAGGGAGGGGAAGTGGGAAGGAGGACTGGACAGGAAGCACTTCCATCTGCACTGCAGCTCTAAGAAAGGCTCAGGGAGGACATTGGGAATGCCCAGAATAACTGCCCACCACAGGAGTCCCACACCAGGCAGAAATGGCCAGAGCTTAGTGTTCCATGTGGTCCGGCCATGAGCTATGGTATGAGCCCAGGTGTGGCTTCAGTGAGGCAGGTCTTAATGGGTGCATCAGCAGAAGGTTATGAACTCACTACCTTCCTCACAGAAGGTTTTATCTTGAAAGGAGGTCTGAGCAGGATATTGTGTGACAAAGTAGTAAGCCTGTGTAAAAAGCCATGTTTCCTCATTTCTGCTTGCCAGCATAGTTTCACAAAGCCCCTGATTCTGTGACGACTGCATCTCTAAGACGATTTGAGGACAAAATAGGATGGAACCCACGGCCCCCACCATGTCTCTTGCCTGAATCACTAAATTCCTTAAAAGACAAATGACCCTAATTCTTTCCTTTTCCTACACAAATGATAATGTCTGGCAAGGTTGGTGATTCTGCCTCTGTAATCTGTAACAAGCTATACTGTCACACTCAAACTTTGCTGTGATTCTGCATCTATTTAACTTCTGAAAAAGGTTGATAGAATTTTGCACATACTAACCCCCGCAACCTGTATATAAACAGTAAGCTGAAACACTTTTTGGACTAGTCTAATACAATCTCTTTAAATGGCTTCTCCCAGGCTATAGTCTTCAGTAAGACTTATGAGCAAAACTAACTTTAATTATTAAAAAGCTTAATTTTTTCTTTAGTTGCCAGTACTGTCGTGGATGACCAAAATAGGTTTGGATGTAATGTGGAAAAGAATGAAATGGAAACTGTGAATCCAGGTGACTTGAGACCCTTGCACAACTAACCTATTGAAAAGGTGAGGACCAAGACAGTTGTGAGAAGTCTTCTAAGTACAAAGTTCCCCAGAATCAGCTGATGCTACTAAATTCTACAGTTAACAGAGGCCAGCAAGCCAGGTCTCTGTACGTCTGAACAGGGCAAAAGCAAGTCTAATGCTGCTGTGCTGTGGGGATTAATCTGTTCCAAGTGATGCTTACAGACTTGTTTCTCCATTCTCAGCTGTCTATTGTTGTTGGCTTCACGATCATAAAGTTTAAGATTCTCCTCGACCAGATGGGGAAAAAACTCTCTTGCAAGACATCATAATTCCTCGGTGCTTCGGAAGCCTTAAATAGGCAGGAATATTCAGGTGGTTCCATAAGAACATTGCTAGGCAGGCTGTGAGAATAAAAATATGATGTTGATCAATGTACTGGTGGTTAAGGAGGATCAGATTTAGCTGAGGAATTTAGCTTTCATCTTCATATGGTTTGGAAATTTGTCCCGACCCCCAAATCTCAGGTTGAAATGTAATCCCCAGTGTTGGAGGTGAGGCCTCGTAGGAGGTGATTGGATCATGGGGGTAGATTTCTTATGAATGGTTTGGCACAGTCCCTGTGGGGCTGTCCTAGTGTGTTCTCATGAGGTCTGGAATTTAAAGTGTGTGGCACTTCGCTTTGCTCTTTCTCTCTGTTGCTCCTGCTTTCACTACCTGAGACGCCTGTTCCCTGTTCGCCTTCTGCCTTAAGTAAACGCTTCCTTAGGCCTCCTCAGAACTCGAGCAGATGAGGGCACCATGCATCCGGTACAGTCTGCAGAACCACGAGGATATTAAATTTATTTTCTTTATAAATCACCCAGTATCAGGTAATCCTTTATAGCAACACAAGAACAGACTAACGCACTTTCTGTGGTAGATGACAGAACCACACACTATAAAGCTCTTACTTTGCATGTTGGTTACAACTTATGGTTAATTCTGGTCTGACACAGAGATCGGCACATCTCTCTGGTATAAATGATGCCCTCAGAGGATTCTGGGAAGCTGTAGGCTACTCAGCTTCCTTAAGTCCAAGGAATGGATTTACTTCTTTCCTGAGATGCTGTAATTTGTAGGGCCCTAAAAGTTGTGACTGTAAAGGAATGGCTTCTGGGCACAGGTAGAAAGACTATCCCTTTAGTGAAACCCGGAATATTATCTCTGTGGACATCAATTACTTGCTAAGTGGTGGTATTGCATCATGGCTAAGAGCTCAGACTCTAGACACCAAGACAGCTCAGATTTTGTCTCCCTAATTTACTTGTTCTATGACCTCGGGAAAATTATTTAACTCTCTGTGTTTTTGTTACCTGGAAAAACAATCTAATATATGTAAAATGAGTACTTGCTATATAGTTAATACTTAATAAACTGTCACTTGCTTTTACTATTATTATTTATTTTAAACATCTCTTGGGGGATAAATTTAAAATATATATTCATATTGGTTTGTATTTGCATAAAGAAACTCTAGAGGTATAAATAAGAGACTCACAAAAGCGGTCACCTGTGGGAGTGAGAAGTGGAGAATGAGAACTGATTGAAAGCAAGAATTCTCCATGAATACCTTTACACACACACACACACACACACACACACACACACTAAACCATTTGAAGACATTATTTCTTTTTAAATTGTCTCTTTGCATATATCTGACAGAGATTGAAATCGCACCTCTGTGAATATAAAAGGCTATCTATAGCTAAAAAATTATTTTATTTTATTTTGAGACAGGGTCTCACTCCTTCACCCAGGCTGGAGTACAGTGGTGCAATCACAGTTCACTGCAACCTCGACCTCCCCAGGCCCAAATGATTTTCCCACCTTAGCCTCCAGGTTGCTGGGACTACAGGTGCATGCCGTCATGCCAGGATAATTTGTTTTTTCTTCTGTATTTTGTAGAGATGGGGTTTCACCATATTGCCTAGGCTGGTTTAAAAAAAAAAAAAGCACTTAAAAATGTAAATTTCTTTAGAATACCTCATGAATGTGGAGTCAAAATTGCCCCTCCCTAAAAGAAAATCAGAATAGACTTTTCTTAGCTTCTTAGCACATTCCAGCCTATAAGTGTTTAACTCCCTCTCTTCTTTTCTCTTCCCTCAATTTCCTTCCATTTTCTATTCCTCTGTCTCCTTTTCTTCTCTTACTGCTCCAAAGAATAGGTCAAAATCAAGACTTACTGATCCTGGAGCTAGAGACTTGTACTAATTCTATATTTTCCTCTTTAAATTGCTTCTTTCTTGTCTTCCTTAATTAGGTACAGTAGGATGGCCCTGGGGCTGCCCCCTGTTGGTGACAGGCAGCGTGCACAAGAATGGTTCCCATTGCAGGCACCCACCTCCTGCAAGCTTCACATCAGTCCTGAGGTAGTTAGTGATGAGAAAACCAAGTCACAGACACGTCAAAGCCACTTAGTGACTGAGCCAGGATCAGAACCAGCCTGGCTCCCGATCCCTGATCAATGTCTCTGTGTTGCCTCAGCTTGGCTCTCAGCATTGGGTATGGGGCTCTTTCCTCATTCACTTGCCTTGGCCACCTCTCCTCACTATCAGAGGTATAAGATCTATGGTTCAGTATGGAGGCTAAAGCAACTCCATCTTGGTTGCTAACCTGCCGTGTTGCCTTCTGATTAATTCTTGTTCTGAAAATGCCTCTAAGATTTCCACTTTATCTATTGTTACCAAAAATCCTGTCCTTAGGTCAAAACAACCTTCACCACAAATCCTGCCTTTAGGCAGATTCACAGAGCATTTTTGCTGTTCTTGGAGGCATCAATCGTCCTACACATTTCTTCCCTGTGGTGTATACACCCTGGGTCTGAGGAGTATGGCACAGGGATCCGCCATCGTGTCTTGCCGCTGTGAGGCATGGCTTCTGTTAGTAAGGCCCTGTGAAATGTTTCTGTCTGAGGAACAGGATGTACCCCATTCTTTCTTTGGCCTCTTGGTTTCCTTGGCCTTTGGGAGTAGGTTTGCATAGACCTACTCACTGCAGAACACTTGGGGTTAGGGGGTAGGTCCTAGGGGTTCATGGTTTATTTTTAGTGAGGACCATGGGTCAACCTTTCATCTGGATGTTTCCCTCTCCACATGGTCCCTCTTAGGTCCTCTGGAGATGGCGTCGGGTATGGGACAACAGCGTTGTATAATATAAACAAATATTGCTTTGAAATTCCCTCTGCTCCTTTCCCTCAGGGACCTGTGATCTAGGCTCCTGAGCTTCCAGGTTCCAACCCAGTATCTCTTGTCCTCTGACACTATTGACACAAGGATGTCATCCAGGTGACATATTTGATTTGCTTAACAGACTAAGGTAAAGACACCAAACAGAAACGTTGATCTTGAATCTCCCCCCACCACCTGCTTCCATCAAATTTAGATTTCTAGATTGAAAGGGTTCACGAACCCTGAAAGGGTGTAGCTCTGGTCTTCCTCCCTCTGTGTGACATGCACTATTGCAGCCCTAGCCATTTTGCCCAAGCACTTACATTTCCATGTGTGCTCAACTGCCTTTGCACTGAAATCTTTGCCTGAGGGCAAAACCGAGGGACTCTTCCCTGAGAGCGGCCACCATGGAATAGTCTGATGAATGATGAAATCTTTCTGAGGTACATGATCCATTTCTCAAGATTCCAGCAGAATTAAGCTCCATTTGCCCACAGTTGGAACTTCTTTGATTGAAGCTTTTTATCAGCTTCCTTCTCTTCCCTGTCTACATTCTCCACTCACCTACTGCTGTTTAGTGAAATCACCTCCCAAATAAAAAACCTTGCAATCAAATCCTTATCTCATGGGCTGCTTCTGAGGAGACACAAAGTAAGTCACTCTTTCTATCTCAAGCAGACTTAAAATAGCTGTTACCAGTTGTAGCATCTGCCCTATTCAACCCCTCGGTGATGAATGTGATATACCTAGCCCCTGTCTAATATGTAGCAGGTGCTCAATAAAGTAGTTGGATCTGAATTGGCATGCACACTGCATTCCTCTGCAAAACTGAATTACATAGGCAATTCTTAAAGAGTGAAACAGTTTTCATTTTCAGGCATTAGAAGTAACCACAAAAAGGAACACAGGTCAAACAAATCCTGGAATGCTCCATGGTGCATTGACAAGTAGAAAAGGGATCAAACACATTAGATCACCTGCCTGGCCAGTCTTTGAAACAATGAGACGAAAAAGGAAACTCATTACATGTCAAGCTCGGGTGCTTAGATTAGATTTTCCATATTTGACCTCTCTGGGCTACATCTGCACAAGCTCATAAAATATAGGGGAGACTTAAAACAGGTTATCATGCCATGCCTGGTTGGACTTGTTCGTGCTACTGAGGCTGAATGAGCTACCAACTTCAGCATCAGGGGCGGTAACTCTGTCTCAGCACTTCAAGATCCAAATAAAATAATTCACAGAGATTTCAGTTTAGAGTACAGTTAAAACACCTTAGCTAGTCTGAACTGTTGAGTCTCCTTAAGAAATTTTGCAAAGCACAGATTTAGAAATTAAGAGAGACAGAATAAAGCAACACAATAAATCAAGAGCAATCTGGTGGCTTTTTGAAGGTAGGAGAAGACAATGGGAAAACAGCATTTTTAAAAATTCTACATTATCGGATTTCAACTGACCATGAATCATTCCAGCCCATATTTATGTAGTTCCGTAGACTTGCAAGGCACTCTCGAGTTCATTATCACATTTATTCTAACGTCTGTTTTCCGCTGGTCGCATCTGAACCATGCGTTTGCTGGCTGAGAACACTCAGTCTCCGTGCAGTTGAATGACTCCTTCATTCACATGAAGCATGAATAGTACCCCCAGTTCTGCACCCTGACTTGTGTTTTCATCTGCCTTTTGTACGCGGATTTAAAAGGTGATGTTAAAGCACATTTAGTAGAAAGAAGCCTTTTTATGCAGATTTTAGAGGGGAGGCAAAGGAAGGACAGTGGCAAGAAAAGGGTGTAGTTTCTTAACTGTACGGACTTCAGCTTCTGCTCCATAGCAAACCTGCTCAGCATGAGCCAGCAGCTTCCTCCACCATCCTCTATCCCCAGCCTCTACTAAGCTGACCTGGCTCTTGACGCTCCATTCGCCTTCACCACCCTCACTCTCAGTGCCATGTTATGTGGCCTTTTGGCCTCCCTGATCAGTCTCTTTGACATGACCAAGGTGGCCTCGATTGCTTGGTCCCACCCCCAGGCCCTTGTTTATATCAGTTCCCGGCCAAGATCTCTTCTATCTGCCATTTCTGCTCTGAAGACACTGTTTCTCCTTCTTCACTCTTGCTGTCTCTTGAGATTTCATTTCTCTCCTGGATGACTCTAGTGGACTCTTGCTTCCAGGCTCTCCCCAGGCACCACTGCCATAGAATGCTTACCAAAGGGAAATGTGTTGGCCGAATGGCTGCTCTATCCCAGAAGCTTTAAAATGTTTCACTTTTGCAATGGCACTATAAGTTCATTTTTGTATTCCTATTTGTTGAAACTTTTTATTGACAGAAAAGCACATATATTCTATCTTAATGGTAAAGCTTGGCAAAATATCACAAATTAAACAGAACATATTCAGCAGTCACACAAGAGCAAAACAAAATGAACAAATAGGCAAATGAAAAACAGAGAAAGCCTGAAAGCATGACTGTTGGGTCATATGTTATGCACATATCTGGCTTTAGTGGATATTGTCGGTTTTCCAAAGTGACTGTACCAATTTACACGACCATCAGCTATGCGTGATGGCTGCAGTGGTCCTATACTTACCACTTGGTATTTTCCATGTAACCATTCTGGTGAGTGAGTAGTGATTAACTCCACCTTAAAATAAGAAAAATTAAATTCAGGGGGATAAACGGTCTTGTCCCCAAATGCCAGCAAAAGGAAGCACTTAAATGAGCTGTCTGCTCAAAACACCCACAGCTCCTTTGCAGTAGTGTTCTGCTTTTTTGTTCTCTAACATTCATATCAACGTTCTCTCTATTTTTTCCACAGATAATTATACCTTTGCTTTTAAAAGCCGTCATAAATAATTAAAATATTTGGGCTGAATTCAATACCGTAGCTCAGTTAATAACATGGGCTTTATTCAGGACCAGACAAGTCTGAGTTCAAGGCCTAACTTCAGTCTTACTAGCTGTAGTTTTCTAGGCTTCAGTTTCTTCACCTCTAAAGATGAGAATGAAGGTAGAATCCAGCTCCTGGAGCTGTGATGAGGACTAAATAAGATGATACGTGTAAAGTGCTCAGTACAGAGTCTTCACACAATGATCATTCAACAAATTAGTAACAAAGAGAGATCTCATGTTTAAATACTTTTAAATATTGATGTTTCGTATACTCAGACAAATGCAGTGAGCTGAGTGGAATTAGAAAACTTTGATTCTAACTAAGATGCTGAGAGTCTTCATTTCCATGAAGATAAAAATTAGTGTTCAAGTCTGGGCAACATAGTGAGACTCTGTCTCTAAAAAAATTAAAATAAGCCCAGCATGGTGAGGCAAAGTGGCACATCCAGTTACTCAGGAGGCTGAGGCAAGAGGATAGCTTGACCCCAGAAGGTCAAAGCTGCAGTGAACTAGGATCACGCCACTACACTCCAGCCTCAGCGACAGAGCAAGACTCTATCTCTAAAATAAAAATAAAAATAAAAAAATTGGTGTTCATTAGTGACAACTGTGTAACTTAGCAATTGACTCCACTTGCTATGCTATTGATCGCTCCTCTGGTATAGCAGTGGATTTTCACTCACCACTTGTCAAAATGATCAAACATTGTGAGTTCTCAGAATCTATTTTAACAAGGGGAGGGAGTTGTTTATCAGGATTTGCTGGCCATTTCAGGGAAAGCCCCCTTGGTGTGAGTCTTAGTAAGAGATTTCCTCTGCCAAAGAAGGACCAGTTTCTCCTTCCCTGCCATTGGATGGCATGTGAGCTAGGCTAATTCAATCAGAGCTTTTGTCCAGGGCTTGCTTCTGGAAAGGATGATAAAAAGTATGGGTTCATGCAATCTCTGAAAGTCTATAGAATCTGGGGCTCAGAAAGTGCAGAATCAGAGATGGCGGTAAACAATTCCCTGGCCCGACTCCAGGCCCCTGCCATCCAGACCCGCTGTGCTGGCCCATGTAGAACTGCTTCGCCATCTCTATTGTAGATGTGAAGAAGAAATTCTTCATCCGCTTAAATTAGCCATATTTGAGTTATCTTGCATTCAACCAAGAACCCAAGGGACACAAGTTTCACTGTATTTTATTGCTCTAACTTAGATCGAAGTCTTTCTCTGATGGTTTGAGAAAACCACAAAATTCCAAATTTCTGTTTCTATGAAAGGCTGTTTGAGAAAAGTAAGTTCACAACAGCCTGGGAATGGGAAGCTATAAAGAAAGGATGTTCTGGAAACATTAATCTGCAACTCTGACTTCTAAAGTCTTAGATTTGCAGGATCATACAGAGATTTTTCTAGTTTATTTTTTGTTCTTATTTATTACTTTGGTAAATTAAATGTAAGTGTGTAGAATGAAGTTGTAACATACATCTCAGGGGTTAAGGCACTGTTCCATTTTCAAATGTCCTATCCTAAAAGGACCCACATATTGTGTCAATGTTTTTGGTTCAGAAAATACAGGCAGCGTATAAAGCCATCCAAGAACACCCACAGGTGACAATATGTCAGGGGCAAAGTGAGCTTCGTGAGCATCACGAATAATTACCTGATTGGAGCCATATTGAGCACTGCCTAGAGACTGATAAAAATGCTAGATTCAGCACTCAGTTATATATATAAATGATTATTACATATATAATTATACACACACATACATACATATATACATTTAGAGTCAACATTTTTCAGTGTGAATTGTGTGTAAGGCACTGTTTATGTACTATACATGAAATCATCTCATCTTCTCCTCACAACATTCCAAAGTAAGCAATATTATAATTTTAACATATTTTTCAAATGAGGAAATCAAGTCTTAAAGAAGTTAGTAACTTGCCCAGATCACCACACAGCCAATCCATATGTGGTAGAGGATGTATTTCAAGAACCTGCACTTTTAACCAATGACCACTTTCCTACCTGCCTTTCACCTGACACTCTCTTTCTCTGTCTGTCTCTCTGTCTCTCCTCCTCTGCCTCTTCTTATTCTTCTTCCTCCTCCTCCTCCTCCTCCTCCTTCTCCCCTATCCCCACAGCCAGCCCTGCTACAGGGCCAAGGACTCTGAGGAAAATGTAACAGTCATGAGGGTAACCCCTGAAGGCCATGGAGTGTCTGCCCCAGCCTAATGGAGTGAAAATCAACATAAATTATGGCTCCTGGGCTCCTGTGGCCTAGTGTGTTCTTCCTTCCATGCAGGTACCAATGACCCTCTAATTTGGAAGGTACCTATGAGGGATGCATAGGGAGCAGCAGCACCCAGAGACACCCTGAGCTCCTGTGTATTCTCTGCATCCTCGTGTTCCAGAGGCTTAATCAGTACCCTCCAGAAAAAACAGTCTTAACCTGAATCCTAAGCGCCAACTCAGCTCCCTTCAGCCTGGGCCAGATTCTGTATTCCAGCTAAGCCTTCACTGGTTTGGTTCCACCTCTGTGCAACGACCACTCACATGTGTTCCCTGAAAGCAATTGGATTTACAGAAATGATCCTCTGGAAGCCAAGAGGTGTCAGTAAACAAAATTTATGATAGCAGCAACAACCATAACAACAATAATAATAACCAAAAATTTGTCAGAAAAATTTCATAGATGACGTCATCCAATCTTCCCAATAACCCATAATTCTAACAGAATTCTCATTTTACATGCGAGAAAACTGAGATTCAGCAAGATTCAATACTTTGCCCATAATCTCACAGCTAGTAAATTGCAGCACTGCCATTTAAATCCAGATCGGCTGCCTTCAAGTACCTTCTTTCACCACTAATGCGCCATTAACTAGACATGGACCAGGGCAGTGTTACTTTAACCTCTTAAGGTCTCCGTTTCTCACATGGACTGGAGAAGCTGAGTGAAATTTGTTCTCATATTTCTCTAGCTCTAAAATTCCATGATGTCATCTGAAGCTGGGGAGGAACAGGCAGGAAAGGGAGGGCAGCTGACCTCCAGGATGATATTATGTCGTTTCAGAGCATGGTCACCAGGTGACAGCATTGCACTTCATTTTAATATTGTTCTATAGGACCGATTTTGCCATGCTATAGCTCCACCCGTGTGCCTGTTACAAAAATAAGTCTCTCCCAGAGGCTTTTAGCTTAGCAATGAATTACCCAAAACACAGATCTTATATATCTTGGAACAAAGTCATACATCCTTGAACTGTTCTCCCAATTATTTTTAAATAATTTGATTCTTCAAATTAAAAATATATATGTTGAAAGTGGTCATACCGGAGGGAAAAAAAGTTAGAACCTCTTTGACTTCCCCACATTTATTTTATAATTTAATTGTTGGTAATGTTTAATTGAACCTGATATGCTAGGGTTTACTAATTCAGAACGCTGGTTCATTCAAACTAGGCAAAGCTTTCGTTCGTTCATTCATCAAATTTTTATTCAGTATCCATTACTTGTCTGGCACTCTGCTGGGGACTAAACAAAAGCGGGTAGAAAAAAAGACCCAGTGCCCACTCTCAGAGAGGGTAGAGGTTACTGCAAGTCTGTGAAGGAAATCTACAGAGTGCTGTATGAGCCTGGGTCCACAGAAAAGAAGAGAGATGGAAAGATGAGTACTTAGGAATTTGAATTGACAGGACGTGGCAATTGGAGTTAATTTAAAACTGTGTCGAGGACAAGTTCTGAGTTTCAGTTTAAGTTTACCCAATTAAATTGATAGTGTAAAACGTTTTAGAAATGGTGACTAAATGATTTTTAAATCTACTGATAACCACAGAATTATTTTAGATAATTTACCCATAACATCAGAGTACTACCAGGTAAATAATACTTCTGAAGTTTAGAAGTCTTAATTTCAAACAAAATTAAAAAAATAAAAATAAAAAACAACTTTAGCCTTTAGTGTAGCTACAAAAAAAAATGAGATATAAAGTCTAGTAACAATGAAGTAAAATTTAGTCTTTTGGTTAGCACAAATCAATTGGGAGATATGTTATCTATAATCAATTCATATCAGTTAAAACTACTTAGCTTTATCTGAAAATGAAAACAGATCATACAATATTCCAGATACTTGATACCATAAACACAATGAATACATTTAAGGTAATTTGGCATAAAAATTAAAAATTGCTGGCAGGGCGTGGTGGCTCATGCCTGTAATCCCGGCATTTTGTGAAGCTGAAGTGGGCAGATCAACTGAAGTCAGGAGTTCGAGACCAGACTGGTCAACATGGTGAAACCCTGTCTCTACTAAAAATAAAAAAAATTAGCCAGGTGTGGTGGTACGCATCTGTAATCCCAGCTACTTAGGAGACTGAGGCAGAAGAATCGCTTGAACCTGGGAGGTGGAGGTCGCAGCAGTGAGCTGAGATCATGTCACTGCACACCAGCCTGGGCAACAGAGAGAGACTCTGTCTTGAAAAAAAAAAAAACATTGCATATCCATTTCCTTTTAAAATGGTAAAAAGAACTGTAAAGTATGTATGGAAATTTGTTTCCCTGAAATCTTTATTGACTTGTGGGTAGAAGTAGGACAAAACCCACTCCCCTCAGAAGTGATCTTTGGAAAGATCCATCAATATCCTCTGTTGGCTGTAGCTACATCTTCCTTTACAAATTGTGCTTGTTTATACTTCTGAAATAGCTCTTGCTCTGGAGTAAATGACCTTTGTTCCATGTAATTTATATGATTTTCATAACATCAAACAGCTTCTGACAGAGTCATTTTTCATCTGTCTATTACAAACCTTACCACGCACTCTGCATCATGTAGCTTGGGCCACTAGGACACATCCTCCATTTCCACAGCCTGGCTTATTGCACTACTGTCATGCCCTAAAGGAGAGCATCCTTTTGTTATTGTGGCAATGTGATTGCAAAATGGACGATCACAGTAGCAAAATTTTTTCAGAACTATCCCAAGCATTTGGATGCCTCGGGTGTTTGTACTCTGAAATAAACAAACATCTACTGTTTATCAGCCCCTATTTTATTGAGAACCTACATGAACTCAGCACTGAGAAATGGTTACTGTCCTGAAGAGCTAATAATATGTCTGGAAAGCCAAGACTAATGCACAGAAAACAACAGTAAACATGCCGGCTGTGCTAAATGAAGCAGTAGGACTTTAAGTGGCATAGGAGTTCAGGGAAAGACACAGGTACTTCAATAAGGACTAATTGTGAATAAAAGGGCAGAAAAATTTGTCAAGACTAAAATAAGAAAAAAACTAGTTCTAGTTCTTTCTCCCTGAATCTAAAGAACTCCAAGCCACTAAAGAATTGTTAAAATAGGCTGGTCGCAATGGCTCATGCTTGTAATTCTGGCACTTTGGGAGGCCAAGACAGTAGGATCACTTGAACCCAAGAGTTCGAGACCAGACTGGGCAAAATAGTGAGATTGCACCTCTACAAAAAGAGAAAGAAAAAAAAAATAGCCAGGCATCATGGCATGTGCCTGTAACTCCAGCTACTGGGTAGGCTGAGGTGGTAGGATTCCTTGAACCCAGGAGGTCAGGGTTGCAGTGAGCCATGTTCATGACACTTCACTGCAGCCTGGGCAACAGGTGAGGCTCTGTCTCTAAACAACAACAGCAAAAAAAGAATTGTTAAAAGTGTCTATTTTTTACAAAGAATTAGGTTGATTATGATGTGTTCATGTAAGTTCATCAATGATAACACGTGCACCACTCTCCTGGGGATGTTGATGATGAGGGAGGCTGGGGCAGGGGCAGGAGATATATGAGAAATCTCTGTACCTTCTGCCCATTTTTCTGTGAACCTAAAAACTACTCAAAAACAATAAACTCTATTTAAAAAAAAAAAAAAAAAAAGATTCCTTTAGAAGTTATTTCCCTCCAGGCCCTGGTCCCTCAGACAGCTTGGATTGCTGTGTGTTGCTCGGTGGTTGGCTTTCTGGCTGGAGGCCATGACTGAATTACCTTCTGCTCCATTTCCCTGAACACCGTGGTGGTGACTGTGCATGTTCTACTTAGAGGAACTTGACCTGCATTTCCCAATCTTGTCCTGTGTCTCTCTCCTGATGAGCAGTGGGTGGATTTGTGAGGAAAGCACTCTGTTTCACTTGCACTGTGTGTAAATGTGCTCCCAGCTAGGCTAAGACAAGCAGCCCTAACTGTTCTGAGTGGGTTCACACAGCAAGTAAGCAGGGGTTGCTCAAGAGCATGAGGACTCTGTCAGCTCAAGGGCAAGCCCTCTGCTGGCCAGTGCCTCAGTCCATCTCCCAGCGTAACCCATGCCACAGGGAGCATGTGGCATAGAAGAGGTCAAGCTGCCAGTTAGCAGGGACACGTTTGCACACTGGGCTTCTAAAGGAGACAATCCCTTGGTCAAAGGAGCATATGGTGCTCTGAAGCTGTAATCACATCACCAGTCATAGCTGTTTTGTCAGTTTGTTCCAATACACACTGCTGTATTCCTGCCCGCTGAGCATAACTGATAGAGAAGCAATTCACTTTGACCTTTGTCCCAAATAAATAGGACGTTCAGCATCACATTTATAAAAGTTTGAAGAGAGTGAAAAGAAAAATGCTCTGCCGGTGGAAAGACAATGTTGAAGCTTTCAATCCCAACTCAAGAAAGAATTACTGGCTCAATAAAGACCAGAAATTCATGGATATGTCTGCTTAGCCACACTGTTCAGGTCAAAGCCTACAGCTTCCAGCAGCAAAGGTCCACCAGCATAAGAAACTGTGTCTACAGAAGAAAAGTTAGCTAAGCATTTGTGTAATCCATTTGATTTTGCCTCCATTGAGGTGCTGCTTTCTACCTGTTTCCATAGCACTGCGGAGGATTAGGGTCCAAGACAAGGGACTGCATGGGCTGTTAGGAATTCAGAGCTGGACAGGTGTGCAGGCCTCCCAGCAGATCCCCGGATCCTCAGTGGCTGCTGTCTACCTCCTGCATAATGGGGATGGAGAAGGAAAGTAGAATATTTCAGGCGGTAAAAGAATCTCTGATATGTCAGAAGTCCAGAATTAATCTCTAAGAAACACAGATAAGGGAATGCTTTGGAAGATAAATAAGAAAAGCACAGAGACAGTGTCATTTCTCCAAACAATGTCATTTCTTCAAAGAACCATCTTTCCTGGTGGCAATCCACCCAGACACTTTTCCTCCCTGTACACCATCATTGGCCATTTATAAGATGCAATTTGTTGGGTTTTATATCTAATATCTCTTTTATATAATCCAGATAAAAATTCACTCAAATGGCCTTGCACAGTGGTTCACACTCGTAACCCTAGCACTTTGGGATGCCAAGGCAGGTGGATCACCTGAGGTCAGGAGTTTGAACCAGCTTGGCCAGCATGGTGAAACACTGTCTCTACTAAAAATACACACCAAAAAAATTAGTCAGGCATGGTGGCAGGCACCTTTAATCCTAGCTACTCGGGAGACTGAGACAAGAGAATCACTTGAATCCAGGAGGCGGAGGTTGCAGTGAGCTGAGATCACACCATTGCACTCCACTCAAGCCTGAGTAACAAGAGCAAAACTCCATCTAAAAAAAAATCCACTCTCGGACAGATCAAGGAAGGGAGATCTGGCCAGAACAGTCTTCAGTATTTAAAGAGTCTCAGCGAGGTACTTATCATTATAAGGCCTGTGGGTATTTGATTAAAAAAATCTTTCATTCATTCAAATAACAGAATGAACAATAGGAGCATGGATAGGACCCTATGTCATGCCTTGAGGAATGTGAAGTTTGGAGAGGTTGTCTATCATCAAGGAGCACTTAAAAATGTATATGCCAGGACTTAGCCTGACAATGACTAAGGATGTGTCTGTCTCCAGTGGAGAAAAAACTGAAAGCAGAGGAAGACACAAACAGCTAAGTAAGGACATCATGGGCTCCATGAAATGACAGAGGCACATGACATAATGGGAGCATAAAGGGGGCGTCCGACCCAAGGAGTGGCTCTGGGTGGTATTTTGGAAGAAGTGGCCCCTGAGTTACACCTTCCATCAACATAGGAGAAAGTGGGTTTTGGAAGTGAACAGAATATGGTTCCAACCTGGCTGCACCACGTCCACATACCCTAAACCGTGGTTTAACCTTTCTAAGCCTTAGTTTTCTGTGTAAAATGAGGCAAATAATATGCACTTTTCAAAATTATTGTAATGAATATATATTGTGCAATTGGTTCATACAGAAAGTAATTAATAAATGGTAGTTTTTATTATTAAAGAGTTTAGCAATGTAAAGTGTAGTATAGAAGAAATATATACATTGAATTAATAAAAATATAAAATGCAACAGCAAAGTCTAATAATATAAGACTTTAAATTTGTTGAAACATGCACTCTGAATGAAGAGACAGCCCCAAACAGGCTTTGTGTGAACAACAAGACTGTTTGTTCACCCAGGTGTGAGTGGGCTGAGTCCGAAAAGAGAGTCAGCAGAGGGTTGTGGGATAGGAATTGGTTTTATAGGTTTGGGGTAAGCAGTGGAAAGTTACAGAAGTTTCCGTTTAGGGAGCTTTTTTGTAACCTTGAAGGGGGTCATAGGTTTGCAAGCTGGTAGGGGGTCGTAGGTTTGCAAGCTGGGAGGGGGTCATAGGATCTGGAGTCAGGAGGTTGACCAAGGTTGTTTACAAAATCCAATGGCCTTGTCAATTGAAACCAGAATAAAAAACAATAGAAAAATGTCTCAAGTTAGTGAGGCACAGGGGTTGATCGTTCTTTTGCCTTTCACGATCTTCCAGTTACTTCGGGTTTTCTAATTCCAGAAGGCCCTCCAGAGGTGTACATGTTGGTCACAGGGGTCACCATAGCATCCATGGCATCATTAGTCAGCTTAAAAGGCCTCACACAAGTGTGCAATTTGAATTTAGAAATTTAAAAAGTATTTAAATACTGTGGTGACAGTGGCTTTAGTCAAGTGTTGCTTCTTGAAAACAAATGCAGCAAATTAGGAATGAATGAGAATGAAGGACATGGAAACAAGGAATTTTGAAATGTTAATTACAAAGGGAGAGGAGAATGCAGGATCAGGAAAATTGAAGTGTTTTTGATAGGGAAAAGTCTTGACCATTCTTATAGGCTACAAGGAAAGAATCAGCAGAGAAGTAGAGAAAGGACACAGCAGGAATAATTGATAAAGCAACATTCTGGAATGAATAGGTCGGAATCAGTTGTACCGTCCTGGTGAAGCAGTTGGCCTTAGCGAGAATGGAGACATCTGTTCATCAGATGCCAGAGGAAAGCAGGTAAAGACTGATGAGAGTACGTTTGTGTATTTGTATTGAAGTGGGTAGACAGAATAAAAGGAAGTCATGCCTGATTGCCTCTGTGTTTTCTATGGAGTTAGAAGCAAGCTCATCTTTCTAGAGTCAGGGCTTGGAGCAGAGAAAGATACATGAGAGTGATGCAAATTTGGAAATGCAGCTGATAGATGGGGAGAGGAAGTTGACCAAGAATAACGAAAGGTTTGTCAGATGGCGCTACGTTTCCTGCCTCATCTGAAGACATACGTATGTATCTGAACCAATCTCCATGGTTGCAGATTTCTCTTCAACAGTGCTCAGCTGGGGCTGGGTGTAAAAAAAAGTAGATTCAGAGTTTAAATTTTGCTAGGAATATGGAAAAAATAAAGTATGCAAGAAACTTGGAATACTGTTGCGAGTGTTGTTTAGATGACAAAGTGTAGGGTTCAGGCTGAGGAATGAAAAGGGGATCACAGGGAAGAAAACAATAGAGACATGAAGAAACAGACATGGAAGTGATTCAATGCCTAGTAAGTGAGGCAAGTGAAGAAAAAGTATATATGGAAAATCAAAATGTTCACCAGCCAACTCAACAACATGCAGCCATAACCATTTGTGTTTAGAGAAGGGAAGATAATTATGGGTTAGGGTCCTCAAAAAATGCTTCCCAGTGGGGTCAGGATTTGATAAACAGATTTAGATTTGGGGAAGAGGAGAGGGAGTAGACAGTGTGGTGGTAGCAGACGGTTCATGCAGAAAGGTGGTGAGAATGAAGGTAGACGATATAAAATGGAGCTAGGATGTCCAGCTTCTCAGAGAAATCAGTGAAGGAATTTAGACTTCATTCCACAGGCCACGGCAAGGCACTGAAGTTTTTGAGTGGGGAAGTGGCAAAATAGGAGTGTTTTTATAAGTGTGAGAAATAGATTAAAGGGGAGACCAGCTACAGAAAAAGAGAGCAGGTGCAATACTTTAAGCATATGATATAATAAGATTTTTTTAGCAAGGAAATGGAGGAGTGTCAGGTGTGTGAATAATTGTTCACAGATCTGATTAAACATTTACCAACAGAAAAGAATAGTAAAATAATGGCTTAAAAAAGACAACTCACAAAATACTTGTAAGATTCAATAACAGGTCATGAAATGAGATGGGGATTACACCAAGCACTTTGCATTTCATTTTATTGTTTATTGTTTTTAATACTAGCAAAATGAATATATTCTCATTTTTGGAAAAGCTTGTAAATGACTATGTAACTTGTCCAAGGTCACACAGCCAGAAAATGACAGGGCAAGAAATGAAATCCAGGGCTCTTCTTGTCAGAGTCCTGCGAATTAGAGCAATTACATTATAAATAGGAGCAGGGTTAAATGAGGCTGAAACCTACTGGGCTGCATTCCCAAATGGTCAAGGCATTTTAAGTCACAGGATCAGATAGGAGGTCAACACAAAATACAAGTCATGAAGACCTTGCTCATAAAACAGGTTGTAGGAAAGGAGCCAGCCAAAACCCACCAAAACCAAAATGGTGACAAGAGTGGCCTCTGGTTGTCCTCACTGCTACCCTCCCACCAGCGCCATGACAGTTTACAAATGCCATGGCAACATCAGGAAGTGACCCTATATGCTATAAAAAGGGGAGACATAAAAAATCCCCCCCTTGTTTAGCATATCATCAAGAAATAACCATAAAAATGGGCAACCAACAGCCCTCGAGACTGCTCTGTCTATGGAGCAATTTTATTATTCTTTTACTTTCTTAATAAACTTGCTTTCACTTTGCACTGTGCACTCACTCACTCTAAATTATTTCTTGCGCAAGATTTAAGAACCCTGTCTTGGGGTCTGGACCAGGACCCTTTCCTGTAACATTCTGACTCCAAAAATCCAGGCTCTGACATAAATACAGGACAAAAACAAACAACGATTAGGTTACAAGTAATGTTATACTAATATTGTATGTAATAATGTTTTAATCTATTAAAAAGTATAAAGCTATGGGCAAAATGCTATTACATATACTATCCCTTTTCATCTCTACTAATACCCTTAGGCATACAGGGAATATGTCGTTACTCCTGTAGAGGGGTAATTTTTATCAGAAATAGAATATATTGCATTGGAAATAGGAAAGGGAAGTTGGTAGAAATAAAATAAATTAGTTGGTTAATTTATTTTTAAAAATTACATAGAGCAAGGAGGCCTCATAAAGAAACACACAATGAAGAGAGGGAGAGGACAGAAACCGGAAGAGTCTGTGTTCCTGAGATGACAAAACTGAGGTAAATCAAGATTATAATTGAACTCTGAACAATGGAGGTGAGGTCTTTGCAAGGACACACTATTCTCATCACACTGAAATAAGCCCCACTGTATGAAGATAGCATTATAAAAAGGAAGGGCTAATGTAAATGAAGCAGAAATGTGTAAAGGCAAAGCAACACAACGTGCATTCTAGCTCCACTCTGGGGACAGTCCTGAGGAGGAGATAGGCAGATGGTTATGCCATCGATGTGACACAATATTACAAGAAGAAAAATTAGTATCATGGGTATAACACAAAACTTAAGCTGGGCCTCAAACCTCAGGAATTTTGGAGGCAATAGATTAACATCTGAGCTGTTTTTACTCACGGTCAGGGCAAACAATAGCCTTAATTTCTTGTCAGTGTCAATAGCATGACTAACAAGAAATTAAGCCTATTGATGCAGAGAAAGAAACCATAGAAAAAACTTAACCCTTATGACTATAGATCAAGAAACTGAGGAACAAGACTCCCTGATTTGTCAATAAACATGCAGTTAGAAGACCTAGCATTAGAGTTTTTATGATTGGTAAATCCATGATTTGCTTCTTTCTAGCTATGAAAGAAAGTTTGAAAATCATTTGTAGTTGTCCAAGACATTCAGTTCACTAATTTCTACCAATAGAAAAGGAAGAGCTTGGGCATAGTGGCTCACACCTGTAATCCTAGTACTTGGAAGGCTGAGGTGAAAGGGTTTGAGACCAAACTGAGAAACACCTGGGCGAGCTGCACAAGACTCCCATCTACAATAAATGTTTAAAAAATAGCCAGACATGGTGGCACACGCATGTGGTTCTAGCTATTTGGGAAGCCGAACAAGAGGACTGCTTGAGTGTACAAGGTTGAGGCTGCAATGGGTTGTGATTATGTCACTGTACTCCAGCCTGGGCAATGGAGCAAGATTGTCTCAAAAAAATAAAGGAAAGAAAGAAAGATACTGTCAAGGTTGCTTTAAAGCTAGATAAGTCAGTGTAGAATATGTGCCCCTAAATGCCTTATGAGCATATTATCCGTTTTGGAACTGACTTGGGGTTGGATGGGTACTGCAGTTACAAATCAGCGTGACAATCGGGAGGAACAGTGTTCCCAAAACATGCAAAAATTCAGAATATCCAAGAACTGGGGGCTTCAGCAAGTGCATGATGGAAAGCAAAAAGTCTAACGGAGCAACAGATTCATGACGTTGAACAGAAAAGGGGTGAGAAATCATTGAACGAATCAGTGGGAGTTGCTTCACTTAAGTGGTAGAGGAAAGAGTCAAAGCTAAAAGTGGACTAAAGAGATACAAGTGTAGACCCTGGCTTCAGTTATTCAATTCTTCTGTTTCCTAAACCTATTTGACATGTAACTCTTCAAATCACCAGGTTCTTCAAAATACAAGCAGACAAAACAAAACTGGTATTCGTGAAGAAGCCAAATCCAGAGGATGAGTTTTCCAAATCAAACAGTGAAAATTGTTTAAAAAAAAAAAAGATATCATTTGTAAAGAAATGTTTTTACTAGACATCCTCTTCCTAGCCACCTATTAAGGAATGACTAGAATATATATTAACAGCAAGACATCGGAAATTGTCTTTTCACCTGAGAAAATGTTACAGGATTCTAAAAGTATCTGGTTTCTATTTATTTATTTTTATTTTTATTTATTTATTGAGACAGGGTCTTGCTCTGGGTAGTTCATTTAAAACCTTATATCTACAAAAACAGATCCTATATTTTAATTCTTATCAATCTAGATTTAGGATTTGGCTGGTTGCTCCCCAAGAGCTACTGAGCTAGACTCAATGGCAGCTACAGTGCCCAGCAGAAGCAGTGATGCCTGGTGCAGATAGCAGGTTGCTGACAAGGGTCTCTTGTGGTAATTGACCTGTCTTGTTGGTGAGGACATGGGCACCATCTAGGGACTCTCAGAAATCCCTGAAGTGACTTCGCAAGGGGTATAGAGTCTCACATGAACTTGTCTGTGGTGTTTTACAAACCAATAACACAGTATTCATAAACCAAAGTCGCTTGGAGGTAAATAGCTGCTACAGTAGATTGTAAGCTTAAGAACGATTTTATATATCATAAATTCCAGTGTGTTTATTCACTATTCAAAAACATTAATATCCACAGCAGCTATGTTCAGCCTAGTATCTCACAAATCAGTCTATATCGAGGTTTTCAGTCTTGCAAAGGGATCATATGAATAGAAGAGTACCCAAGTAAAAATTATCTTTTTACTGCAAGCAGAAATTCAACTCTTGAGAATTAGTTCTTTGCCTTAAAGTTTAAACAATTTAAAAATTTTCACAGGCTTAAACACAAACAACCACATGAGGTCCAAAAAGAAGAGTCTTTTTTTTTTTTTTTCTAAATGGTGACTCAGTCTGACTTTCATGATTAATTAAGCACAAATTTCAACAAGCAGAGCACACTTAGGCTTTTAAGTCTGGGCTGGAAAGGAACCATTTTTTTGCAAACCATTGCTCCTGTCATGACAATAAGAACTTCAATACAGAGTGAGTTTTGTAGTTACTATTATTTTAAGTCTTATGCCATCCCCACCCAAATTGGCTTACTGAAATAATGATGGAAAACTATAGGAATGGTTGAACATACCACTTGACCACATCTCCACTGACATACAAATAAGCTTATATCTACATCTAAAACACACAAGATTTCTCTTTTCCTTTCTTGTCCCCCCCATTTTTTCTTTCAGTCTTCCCTCATCTCCTGTACCCCAACCATACACCTCTCTCACCTTAACTCCTAAATCTTCTCCTGCTCACGTATACCACCAAAAAATAAAAAATAAATAAATAAATAAAGTGCATCAGCAGAGGGTTCATTACTAAGTTCAGAGGAACAGTACCCAGATTATCAACCCACTCACAAAGGTTAAACTCCAGCAGCTAGGAAGGGGAGAAAATGACACTTGCCCTTCTGTTTTTGCAGCATTCATGCCCCTAGTGTTCTCTGGATAGGAATGTCCAAGTTATTTCCCTGCTAAAACAGCATGAATGTCTATAGATCATTAATCTTTGAGAAATGGTTGACATTTCGTATTCTCCAGCAGTAGACATCCAGCAAGAATTATTTAAATCCATCCAATTTTTTAAACTGCACCTGCAACATGGTAGGCATTGTTCAGTTCTAGTTAAAGACATTGATGAACAAGACATAGGGATCCCTGTTCTGAAGAAACTTACACCCTGACCATG
The DNA here is from genome assembly GCF_048565385.1 of Saimiri boliviensis. NCBI lineage: Eukaryota > Metazoa > Chordata > Mammalia > Primates > Cebidae > Saimiri > Saimiri boliviensis. Next base: position 61,831,221 of record NC_133461.1, read on the forward strand.
ACAAAAGGATCTGCTCTAAAACATCTGTAATGTTGATTGGCATAATGTAATACTTACCTTCACTTGTTCATGTCAATAAAGGAAAATAAAAGATCTCAGGACCCGCAAACACCTCATGCAAAAGGAAAGGTTAAGCCTGGAAGCTGAGTCAGGCAACATCTTCTTCCAAATGGACAGCTGTTAGGAGCATTATGCATTAGCCAGATCCCCAGGGAACATTACAAGACATCAGGCATCTAGAAAGGGCTGTCCCATGACTCATTCATAGCAGTTGTAACTACAGGTCTGCAAATGTAGGCCTAGCCACTAACACTAAAGTCTGTTGGGTTCCACACTGATAATGTTGATTACAAGATTTTCTTCTCAGGTGCAGAATGAAGACAAGAGGCAATCAGTCATTCCTTCATCTACCAGAGAAGTCTGTATAATTGATTCTTCCTTTACTCTCCTTTTTTATCTTCCAACACTTACCTTATCTTATGTAAAATGTAGAGGTACTGGTCAGTAACTAAAGTCTCTCGGGACTGTAACAATTTGCCCTGCAACCTACCTGCCCTTCTTCATGTCTTCCTCTTCTCTAAGGAAATGTATAAATACTAAACCTCCCAAAAAATTCTTCAGAAAAATGGCCATAGATGCATCTGTGAAATGTCTTTTGCCCAGACAAGCCCTAAAGCTGGCTTAACAAACCTTGATTGAGTGAGACTTTTTTCCTCAGTTAATGAGGCTTCTATATCTTTTGTCTACACCCAGTTATAGTCTGTAACTTAGGCTTGAAGGTTTTCAAAATCCGGAACTTTAAGTTTTCCTTCCCTAAAATCAGAGTCTTGGTCTTTTAGAGGTAAGGAAGATTAATCCTTGGGAGGTAGAAAGAAGAGCACACATTTGTTGGTGACCCCATCCCTGTTTCCAGTAAGTATGCCTGAGACCTAAGGGTCAAAGGCAACCACTCCTACCACCTTCCCTAGTCACATGTTTCAGGTGCACATGTAAAATACTGTGTTCTCATGTTCAGATGTCTGTTCTTCAGCAAGCTCCTTTCTTCACCGCCTGCAGAACTTGCCTAGGAAACCAGTATTTCTAGACTCCTTTTTCTTTCTAATGAGCTTCAGAATTGTAAAATCTTCTCAAGAAGGTCTTCAGGCCAGCTTATACCTGGAAGAGCCTATGGATCTATTTGAACCCTCCCTAAGCTCCTGGACTCGTAAATTTCCAAAGGAAAAAAAAATCAGCTTTTGAGTTGATTTCCCTTTGGTTCTGATGAAGATTCTCACCTTCATGAGACTCTACCTGGGCTCCTCTGAGCCCTCTTCTCAGTTAGGCCTCCACCCTGGTCTATAAAGACTTAAACAAACTAACATAGTTTCCAACAGCTCAAGTCCATATCCTCAAGGTGCTCTTCACTCACCTTGAAGTGCCTGCCTGAGAAAACTCAAGGCTGTCAAATGAATCTGCTGTTTGTGCCAGCTGTCACCTGAAGTTAAGGTCCCTGTCTCCCAGTCTGTGTGGGAAGGTAGGCGCCTAGCTTGCATAAGCACCAGTCAAAAAACCCACATGGTTTCACACGGACCAACTCCTCTCTCCCACTTTTTGGAATTTTTCACTTTCCTAACTGAATCCTTGCTTTCTCCTCTGTCTAGTTCCTCCTTTTTTTCTTAAAATGCCCAGTCACTTCTGTACACCTCTGCAAAGTTGAATTTAGTTCACACTGGACACTTTTCCCTATTGAAATAGTTGTCACTGATTAAAATCTGTCCTTACTGCTTTAACTAGTGTCCAGCTTAGTTTATCTTTGCCAGGATCAAGAGCAAATATAATTCAAGATGATACCATCAAAGGGGAGTGAATTAGTTCAGGATAGAACAGACTTCTGTGACAAAAATAACCCTCCAAATCTTAGTGTTTTAACTACTTAAAGGTGTATTTCTTACACATGTAAAGTCTGAAGCTGCCCTCAGACTACCACACTTTTGTGACTTTGTTCTTTCAACAGAATTTTGTTTCCCCTATTCAGGAAGAGATTGGAGGACTGTGCAGGAATTTACACTGCCTTCCCCCGGAGGTGACAGCCACAACATCCGATCATATTTCCATGGCCAAAGCATGTCCTATGGCTCCACCTAACCACAAATTGGCTGAGAGGTGGAATCTATAACATGTCCAAGAATAAAAATGGAGACTTCATTCAAGGATCTATAAAATGGGTGAGGATGGGCAAGATAGTGGGGATGGCTCAAATCTAAAGAATCATTTCTGCCCTATTTCCACATTTATGACCTGTGACCTAGACAGGTCCTAGGTCTTTGACGTAAAGACACTCTCTGCTTTTGCAAAAATGTTACTAGCTCATCCCAGACCCTTTCCACCACCACCCACAAACAACTGATCTTTGCTACAATTGAGATTAGGATAACCCATTAATATTGAAAGGATTTGTGTCCCTGCCCAAATCTCATGTCAAATTGTAACCCTTGGTGTTGGAGGAGGGGCCTGGTGGGAGGTGACTGGATCATGGGGTGGACTTTCCCCTTGCTGTTCTTGTGATAGTGAGTGAGTTCTCATAAGATATGGCTGACTAAAAGTGTGCAGCACCTCCTCCTTTGCTCTCTTCCTCCTCCTCCGGCCATGTAAGATGTGCCTCCTGCTTCACCTTCTGCCATGATTTCCTGAGGCCTCCCCAGGCATGCTTCCTGGAGAGGCTGTGGAACTATGAGCCAATTAAACTCTTTTCTTTATAAATTACCCAGTCTCAGGTAGTTCTTTATAGAAATGTGAGAATGGACTAACACACCCATATGACAGAAAACACCCAGGTTGGCAGAAGGCAGTCATAAAGCCAGGGTTATAAGAATCAGGGAGAATTAAAAATGAGAATGTAGGTATTAATATAGATTTATTATCATGAAAAGATGTTTGCTACACATTTATAAGGGAGAAAATAGTGTACTGGTACATATAGCATATGTATAGTCTAATCCTGTGTGTGTGTGTGTTTATGTATATGCATACATATATACACATTCTATGTAAATAGGGGAAAGTCTGAAAGAGTATTCCAACATGTGAACTGTATGGGCGAAGGAGTTTTTCCTTCACCCTCAGAAGGGTCACTGAAAAATCAACTCACAAAAAGGCAGATTAATACAAGAAAAGACTTTACAAATTTATTACTACCCTGCACACAAGGGGACTCACAGAGTGACTGCCCAATATCCTGGTGGGGATCAGAAGCTTATATATCATTTTGAGGTTACAGAAAGAATGGGGGTTTGGATCCTGGCAAAACAGATTATGGGAGGAGGAGAAGAGGAATTCTGTTGAAGGGCAATAAATGATTACTAGGGAAAATGATTGGATGGGGGAACAGAGATTAGCTTGTAAATAGTTCTATTTGCAAGTTAAATGATCCTTGGAGGGAAACATAATCTTGTGAAAGGAACTTTTCATGTGTGATTACATTGTTTATCCTCTTTTCTGCAATAAATAATGAGATAACAGGGAAGGGAATGGAACAATTGTTCTCCTCAGTACGTCCTTTTTATCTTTATGTAGATGGGGGAAATTATCTTCCAGGACCTGTTGATCTCTATGGGTCTTTAATTCAAAATACCCATTATACCAGGGAGCCATATTTCGGGGTAAAATTTCCTATGCTCCTTCAGAAATGAAATTTCCTGTATTCCTTCCAACTTATTAGACATGGTGATTTCTCATGGTAGAATTGATACTGGTGGGTTGGGGGGAGTCCCCAAATGCCTGTGAGACCTTGTCTCCAGGTCCCCAAATACTGGTGGGACCAAAACATCATTGTGAGAGGGAATTCAAGGATGAGTTAGAAAATAGTGAAAATACAAAGATTTATTGCAAAGGGAAAAGCACACACTCAGGGAAGGGGAATACAGGCCTTCCCCCTGGAGAGGGTCATGCAGTGGGGCCTGGGGTTTCTACCGTTATGGGTTTCTTTAAACAAGGGGTGGAATATTCATAAAAACTTCTGGAAAAAGGGTGGAGATTTCTTAGAACTGTGCTATCAACTATTTCTACACCAAATATGAGTGGTCATGGAACTGCCACAGCTCTGCTAGGTGTGTGATTTAGTGTCTTAATGAACATATAATGAGGCCCTAGGAAAAACCTAGATCAAATCCAATGCCATGTTAGGTCCAGTCAATCTTAGTCAGCTTGGGCCATATCCTGGTTTTGGGGGTCTTATCAGCCCATAGCCTCTAGTCATGTAAAACTACTCCCTGGAATTTGTATTCTCCTGGGACCACCCTGTATTATTCCTATCTTGTCTCAGAATCATATGTGATTTTGTTTCACAGTTTTTATTTGTATTTTCTAATTATTATATCATAAGTTTGGATTATGGGCACAAAAAATTAATCATGGGTATCATAGGAGACCCCCTTCCCCCCTGTAATCAGCAAGGGAGAGGAAACACCACACTGCAATGCATAGGTGTGGGAATGATGGATTGGGCGGTACCTTGGCAGCAATGACAGTCAAGATCAGCATCGTACTGAGCCATATTGGATGCAAAAGGCAAATCAATAATACTGATCTTGAACACAGTGACATCCTGTCCCTAAATAAAATACAATTTTGCTATTTTATTTATGTTAAAGAAAGATTTTTTAATGATCACTTGTTAAAGAATGTAAGGCAGACCTTATCTAAGGGGGTCATGGTGACAGGTATAGGGACCACTGCAATGAGGTGTTACAGTGGGGGACAGAGACTGGGCTCAGCTCAACTCCAACAAAGGTATGGGGATTTATAACAGAGGAGCAGGGTCAGGGGATAAAAAGTTGCTAAGAGGAAACATCAAGAATCACACTGTTTCTGGCTAAACTGGCTTGGCAGGATTATTACTGAAGGGAAGCTAGTAGGATAAGACATCTAAGGTGGTCATTATCAAGGGTGGGGCCTTTTCACAAAACTGGCTTAGCAAGACTCTTGCTTAAACTGGATGCTATAAGCATAGAAATGGAAGCCCAAGGTTGAACCCAGCCAAAAAGAACTCTGAGGAGCCTGACTGAAGTTTTGGTCAAGGGAGAGAGTCTTGAAAATTCATTATGAATTTTTGGATTAATTTGTGGATTTTTTTGTTTTTGTTTTTGTTTTTGTTTTTGTTTTTGTTTTGAGACAGAGTCTTACTCTTGTCACAAGGCCGGAGTGCAGTGGCTCAATCTCAGCTCACTGCAACCTCCACCTCAGCCTCTTGAGTAGCTGGAATTATAGGTGCCTGCCACCTTGCCCAGCTAATTTTTGTATTTTTAGTAGAGATGGGGTTCACGATGTTGGGCAGGATGGTCTCAATCTCCTGATCTTGTGATCCACTCGCCTCGGCCTCCCAACGTGCTGGGATTACAGGTGTGAGCCACCTCACCTGGTCATTAATTTGGATTTTTAAACTATTCCATTAAAAATTACGTATTTTGACTACTGGGGCTTTTTAGCATATCCTTTAGATTTGGTAGCCAAGACAAAAACCTCTCTAGCCTCACCCTAGTCCTGCCTTGGACCTTTTCTGGGAGGGGAAGGGAGGTGTCTGAGACTGGTCAAGAAATCAGAGAGCTCTGAGAAATGACCCCACCAAGGAACACACAAGCCAGGCATAACAACGATTCTAATGTGACGCTGGGAGACCAGGAGACAATGTTGGAAAACTCTGATTTAAACATTTGTGGGAAAGGTAAGTTCTGAAGCCCGAAATACATAGTTACATTGAAATTTAGACTGGGGATAAAACGACATCTTCACTTTAAGAAGTGAAATAAATGTATTCTTGGATGAATTAGATGGTGTCAACAGCATTTGAAAGATACAAGTAGATGATACTAGCAAAGTTGATAATAAGTTGTTAAATAAAAAGAAATACAGAATGAGCTTAATAAATATATATATATATATATATATATAGAGAGAGAGAGAGAGAGAGAGAGAGAGTTTAGGAATAGAAGGATACACTTAAAATGTGACTGGTGATTATCTCTGAGTGGTATCATTCTAGGAGATTTTAATTTCTTCCGATATCTGAAATACCTATTGTTCTCTCTACTCAGAACACAATCCTTTTTCTACTTTTCTGTGTAACACAGCACCTTTTCTTTATGGGTAACCCCCTCTAAGCTTTGGGTAGTTGGACTCTTTTCATCACTGAGTGATGAGAAGGACATGTGACCTAGGCCCAGCCAGAAGCCTTTGGTAAACCTTTGGCCACAGTTCAGGACTGGAGCTTGGTCCATTAGAATATTCCCTGAAAACAGCAAGAAAAAGATCTTCCCTTCTGTCTGGGATTAAGGATAGCTGAATATGTCACCCAAAAATATGCCACTTTGACATAGTGATTATTTTGAACTGAAGCCAACTGAAAAGAAACAGACATAATGAAAGCTCTCTGCGCTCCCCCCATTTGACTAAAAGCAGGATATACGTTTGTAAAAATGTCCCCTGCCCCCAACAGAAAGGATCAGCCTGGAGATGGCACCAGAGGCATTTGTATAACAAACCTTACTAACTAACCCTTATCTTCCATTCATTCCTCCATATATTTCCGCAACTTGCTGTCCGAGAAACTCAAAGTCTTTTTCCTTTGTTTTTTCACTTCTCTCAAAATGTACTGTTCTTTTGTTAAGATCCTATACAGGCCAAAGTCACCACTTTGAATTACTTATCACTGAGCACTTACATCTGTATGCATTATGAATATGTTAATAGAATTGTTTGTGTTTCTTGTGCTAATACCTTAGTCAGTCTAATTTATAGGGTCCAAGTCAGAGAACCTAGAAAGATAGAGTGAAAAAGTTTTTTCACTCCCCTACAGGGATCATAAACCATTCTTAACTTGGGGCCTCCAATGTGACTCATGACTGTTGTTTTGCCACCTTACTGAGGCAGGCCTTTGACACAAAGCCAAGACACAAGAAAGCAAAAATAAAATGGAGGTGGAGGGGGAGATTTTCTCAATAAATATTCTCTCTAGAGATAAGGTTATTAGATCTAGCATTGCCATGTTGGGTCAAAGAAAATGATACTCTTAAAAATGACAATTTGGCATGCTGAGTGCTTTGAATTAAAGGAAGTTGAAAAGTTTCAGAAATCAACTTCAGGACCAAGTTATTTCTCTGATCTTCCGCTATCCCCTTGTCTCTCTAATCCTCTTTCCCCCACCCCCAAGGACCTGATGAACTGTCTTTGGAATTCCCTTCTCTAAGAAAACTTTCCAACAGAAATGTAATATTCTTAAGACCCTTCCCCAAGAATTAACCACAAAAGATGAGCCACCAGAGAAGAGAAAAGACTGGGAGTCATCACCATACCCAGATACTGTTTGCATTTATTTTTCTGAGGACCATTCTGAGGGATTACCTAAGAGGCTTTATCTGCATAATAAGACAAACTTTGTTGACAGTGAAGTTCCTCTCCTCGATTTCCTACCACATTCCCCAGAACTTACAGAAATTTTGTCCCAGGCCATTATTTTTTGGGCTCAGTCCTTTCCCCTGAATCATTTACTCCCACAACCCCATCTTTTCTCCTGTGAAGAAGGGTATATGAACATCTGAACCTCATTGAGTTATCAGGTAATCACTCTTCTGCAATGCCCCTGAATTTTGTATGTCCTTTTCTCCTATTTGATTTTGTCAGTTCATTTTCATTAAACCTTCAGAGGACAAAGAAAGAGGGTTTCCCTTTCTAACCCTACAAACATTAGATCCAGATTTGCCTAGAACTTCACTAATCTCTTGACTTTCTATTTAGGTAAGCAAAAAACATTCCTGTGTTTATATTAGTTGAGATGGGTTTTCATCACCTGATAGCAAAATATTCCTGATTAATACATCTTTTTGTACTTTTTTATTTCCCCAAATTATAAATATATATTGTTTTAGTAATTGAATTAGAATAGCTATTCTTAAGATAATTACATAGGCAGGCCTAAGTTCTGGTTAGAGTGGTACTATTCTTGGTATTCCAGACTGGGCACGGTGGCTCATGCCTGTAATCCCAGCACTCTGGGAGGCTGAGAAGGTTGATCAACTGAGGTCAGGAGTTCAAGGCCAGCCTGGCCAACATGATGAAACCCCGTCTCTACTAAAAACACAAAATTTAGCCTGACATGGTGGCATGCGCCTGTAATTCCAGCTACTTGGAAGGCTGAGAGAGAATAATTGCTTGAAACTGGGAGGCAGAGGTTGCAGTGAGCTCAGATCACATCATTGCATTCCAGCCTGGGTGATGGGAGTGAAACTCCATCTCAATCAATCATCAATCAATCAAGAATTCTAACTAGCCTTCTGCTCTTTTTTTACTTTCAGTTATGTAGCATCCTGTTAGGATATCTTTTAGAAATGCTTCAAAAGCATCAAAAGAATGAGCCAAAATTTTTATTAGGTGTCATAGAAGCCAATTTCAGAGCTCATCCAGAAAGATTATTAGAAAACCAAGAATAATGCCTGACTCTCAATTTCTTCTCAAATTAAATAAGAAATAAAGCAGACTAAATCAATTTAAAGATCTGATCTCAATATTATTCCAAGTCTGCTCTTTAACCCATAGGAAACAACATTAGAAAAAAACTTGCAAAAAGTCTACATGGATGTTTGCAAAATATGATGCAACTTTAAAATCAGTGGGTCCAGGTGGCACATATCCCAAGATAGCAAGAAGACTAGCAACTGGGGCCTTGTAATTTATTTCAAACAGTCATATTAAAAGTTACAAGTTGCACAAAGTAAAGAGGTTTAATTTTCTTTAAAGAAAGGAGTCTATCTCATAAATCCATATTAAAAGAGAAAAATCTTCAAGCATCTCTAAAATGGTGATGTTTTAAAACATAATTAAATTAACAATTTATTGTGGGAGAACAAATTTGTGGCCCTTCTGTATTAACAGCCTGTTGATCTGTTTCAAAAGCAATTTGCTGATATGTACTAATATCTTTAAAAATATGCATGCCTTTTGAACTGGTAATTTCATTTATGGGACTTTATCCTTGGGAAATAAGCTGAATTTGAAATAAAACTTTAAGCACAAAGGCATTCATTTTCCTAAACAAGTGGAATTAATCTAGTTGTCTTAACAAGAGAAGCAAGCAGGCTGTTTGGGGAATTGTTGTTTCTATCAAAGTCAAAATTAACCTAATAATGCATGGGTCAACTCCCAACGATCTGCCATTTTGAAAAGAAGATTCAACATCATAATTCTAATTGCCTAATAATTCAAGAAATTAATCACTGTGACAATCAAATGAATTCAATGTAGCATATGCCTTCCTATTGTGTTCCTAAAATAAGCTTTCTTCCTCAGATATGTAAACATATCCCAGGAGTATGGCATTGAACAAGATGTGAAAAAAAATTTCAGCCAGGATTCAACACTTTCCCAGACATCATCAACATGTGGATAACTTGGAATCATGGCTTTTGAAACTTCATGTTCCATTATTTCATGGAAAACTAAAACAAAGTTTTATTTATTTATGCTGGGGGCTACAACTGAGTTGAGACTCCTCAAAGTTAAGATCTTATAGCACTTTTAATCCAGGTTGTTTGTTCGGTTGGCTAGTTAGTTGTTTAGTTTCCATTTGTTTATTTGGAGTTTTGATTTTGCATTTTACTTCAGACTAACCAGTAAGAGGGAGAGAAAAAGTAATATTCTGAAGGTTTGAAAGTGGACAAAATAGGACAGGACTTCTTTTTTCCTGTCTGATGAAACCCGCCAAGTGGTACTGCTAAAGGGTTATCATACAGGAGAAAAAATTTAAAAAGTAGAAAGAATGTAAGTAATTATCACTGTAAAGGTTAGGCAGAAATCAAGCCTAAATATGTACTCTGAAGAACTTCCATTTCTAAATATTATCCGATATTTCTTTTCAACAGCTAAAGTGCCACCTAGTGCCAAGCAAGAGAAGCAAGTCCGGTCTCAGGTTTAGAGCCACATGAATGATTTCTTCATTTACTTTTTATCCTTCTGTCAACGGGTAGTTAAACTGGACCTTCTTGGGCATCCCTCATCTAAGAAAAATTAACAGAAAGTTGTAAGTGGTGCTGTCCAAGTCATCAGCACTGACAACATTAAGACTCATGGAGAAACTTAACTCTTTCTTAACAATAAGACAATGAACAGTTGGGTATTTACTTGTACTTTTCAACTTAACAGTAAAAAAAAATTATTAATATAAAGGTTAATAAGTGTCCTTCAATACAAAATTAATTAAATAAACGATGACATATCCTTTCAACAAAGCTCTGTGTAAGTCAAAAATTAATATGTTTAATGATATGGAAAAAACATTTGTGATATATTGCTAAGTGAAAAAAATAAGTTACAAACAGCATATACAGAACGTCTCATTTTGTTAAAAAATTTAGAAATGGGTATACTTGTAGATAAATCCCCGGAAATTAACAGGAACAGTGTTTCCTTGTAGCAATAGGATTAAGAGTAATTTTTTCCCTTTCCTTTTGTGTAAATATGTATCACTTTTTAAATAAATAAATAAAAGAAAGCATGACTGGGTTTTGCTAAAACAAGGAGTGAAATTATTCATAATTAGTTAGGAAGAAAATATTTCTAAATATCAAATGTATAAATGATGTTACTTTTTTGCTTATATACTCAATGCCTCACTAAAAGTGGATGAACACTGCCCCCTCCCTCCTCTGTGCAGCAAATTCTGAAGTAAAGCTATCAACTCAAATGTCTTAGGGGTCTAGAACGTATTCAAAATGGGTGAATCAAATAACAGTAGAAAGCAGTGAAGCCTGCGGGGATCTGAGAAGTGCACACCTGGCACCAAGCATTTAAATTCCAATGCTTAATGTCCTCTCTGCAGCTATCCAAATACTTTGAAAGGACTTGTCTTAAACACACTAGACTGAGACCTCCCTGAAACAAGGATTGTATTTAATTCATTATAGCCACGGTGCTTCGCATCAAACTTTAGAGGTCAGAACGTGGGGCTGAATAAGTGTTCTGTCAAATGTTTATCCTGCTGTACTCATTCTGTTTAGATATCCTAGACATCAGGGTCAACGGCTTGCCTGGACACTTCTATCAGTTGACAGCATAGCTAGGATCTGACCAAGGTCCTGAACTCACAACTCAACAGACTCAGATGTAAAGTCTGGCCCTGACACTTTCTAGGAACTTCAACAAATTTCTTAACTCCTTAAGCCTTCGTTTTCACATCAATACAATACAATAATTGTAATGCTGATTGCGGCTGTACTGAGAATCAAACTAAATTATAATTGAGCTGATTGCGGCTGTACTGAGAATCAAACTAAATTATAATTGAAAATACCTGGTCATAGCAGAAGCTCAGGAAATATTTATCACTGTGTAGTTACGCTACCTGGTGTTGGTGTTGTGCCTTGCATTGTACCTCAGAGTCAGTAGATCTTAAGAAATCGCTAACTGAAAGCTGAGCCTACATCCTCTACCCATTGTCTTCCCCACTCTTCCACCAGCTTCCTTGGTGGGTTGACCAGTCTCCCTCACTTCTTGCCTCATCACTTCACACAGAATGGAGCCTACCATAACAAGCTCTTCACTTTTCTGTAGAAAAAGTTTGTCCACTTGTTGACTATCAATCAATAAATACTATAGCAACTGTTCCTATACTATTCCCTACACAGGGGGAGCTTTCTGAACCTATTATACATGCCGTGCCTCCTCAAAGCTGCCAGAATTTTACATTGTTTTTCCCTCCAGGCTTCAGGCTTCATAAATTCGCTCTAATAATTGTCATTTGAGGCTGATCCCTTCAAACGCTCTTATTTTATATTGCCAGGCCTGTAGACTGCACTCTGTGGTGTGCCTTTAAGAAAGCTTTACTTTAAGAATTTTATGAGTATCATGGGTATGGACCCACTACTACTTATAGAAAAGGTAGTTCCTGTTTTTAACTCAGGTGATGATATTCAGCATTATTTTATCAGTTTTCCTCTTTGCCAGTGGGTACAGGCAGTAATGTGCTAATTAATCAGAAATGAATCCAAATATATGAGTTAATTTTTCAGGGAAAATTCTAGAAATACTCCAGGGTTAAATTTAATTATGGGCATATGATGAGCAAAATTTCCAAAAATATTTAATGTTTTAAATCTAAAGCTCCAAAAGCCAATATATAAGTATTATATAATGGATTAAATTACATACCATTAACATTGTTGCATAGAGCTGGCCATAAGCAAAAATTAAGTAATATTCCACATACTTTCCTTTAAGACGGAGAAGAATTGAAAAGTCAGAAAATGGTTAAAGGGAAAAGTAAACACAGATACATAAAGTAATTATAAGAGAAGAACTTGTTGCTTTCAAGGACTTCAAATACTAAAACCAGAACAATTATATCATATGAAATTTGAATACATGTTTATAAAACCATTATCAATGATATTTGAGAAACTAAGACAAACTTTTTTACATCAAAGAATTAAAGATTGGCAAATGTCTTTAGTTTCAAAAAGTAGTAACTACAGATGGATGAACTTGATATTAATAACCAGCAACATTTAGAACAGATTATCAAAGATACAATTATGAACATTTTAAAAACAATCACTAGTAGTAACAATGTGTTCTCTGAAAATAGGTTGTAATAACCACTATATGTATATTTGCTTTGGGGTAAGGACATTAGCGAGCTGTAGAATCAGGATTTCTGTGTTCATGTACCCATGGGCAGTCACTTGACCTGGGACTAAATATTATAAAGTCACTAATAGCTGTCTGTCTAGAAGGGAAATACATTGGAAAACAGTTAAACAAAAACTGATCAGTTTTGTTGTTGAAAACTTATCAGAGTCTTTAGTAAGTTCATGCCCATTGCAAGTTCCTGAGAGTGGGTCACTATATGCAGTGTTTTTCAACTTGATTGTCTGAAGAATAATTTTTATTTTCAGAGCATCTTACAGAACTAGGCTTCTGAAGAACTCTCAGAAATATTATGCTGAAAGCCCTCTCAGCTCTAGCATTTTATACCTACAGATGGTTATTTATAAACTATTAAAAATCAATACTGTTACTGTTACAATAGAATTCTATAGTTTAGAAATGTTGTGTCAAAGTTTCACACAAAGAACATAAAAACAATAAGAACCAAAATATATCATGCTTTAGAACTCTGGAACTTATATATTAAGTAACTCAAAATCCAATTTCAAACCAAATTTTAAGGCAATTTTAACTTCAGTTAAGCTTATATCCCTACTGGTTTTTGTTCCAGGAGCTATTAAAGTATATATTTTGATAGGCTATAATTCGTTCAATTTAAATTGCATGTTAATTCATTTATTAATGAAGCAGGAGGATGCGGTGGGGAATGGAAAGAGATCAGCCCGTTTCAGTTAGCTAATCTTGCATTCTTAATTAGAGAATTTTAAAAACCTTTTAGCTTTCTCTCATATTTGAAAGGGACACTGAGATATGTTCCAGAGACAGCACAAAAGGAACAGAAAACAGAAACCATTGCTCTGTAAGTATAAGCACCCTCCAGTAAGCATTTAAATTACTAATATGTACTTCAAAGCTTATTAGCAAAATACAAAATAGCGTTGATCGAGTTCTCCTCCAAGGCCAACTAACATTTACAATCTCTATGTATATATACAGTACATGTACATATACAGTTTCTGGAAATGTCAATTCATCTGTTTTTTTAAATTGCTCTCTCTCCCACATCTTTCTTCCAGTTCCCCTGACTCTGACCAAGATTTCCAGAGAAATCTGAAGCTCCTTGAAGCCCTTGGTTTCTTCAGTTTCATTTACTCTGAGAAGGTAACCTTCCACCCTAACCTTCTGCATCTGTATTTACCCAGCATTTCAAAAATACTTAATTCTTGGCCAATTTATAATCACCTTCCTCTAACTACTAATTTCACATATGTTTTGCATAGAACTTTAGAGGTTTCTGTCTTACTTTTCAATCCAATCCTCACAATAACCCAGCAAGAAGATGGGGAGAATGTTGTTACTAGCCACACAGACAAGTGAGGACACTAAGGCAGGGAAAGCTCAGAGGTCCTGCACAGGGAAGAATTGGGACTTTGCTCTCTAGTCATCCTCCTGGTGTCTCCTACTCCCTGACCGGCCCCGCCCTCCACAGTCCCACAATAAAGCTGTGGTAACAAATTGCAGACTGCAGAACGCTTTCCTTATAATCTTTTCTCACTGTTTGTTAGAGGGATGACATTGGGCAAGTTACTTAACTTCTGTACATCTTAATTTTCAAAATTGTAAAAGAGGCACACTGGTACATGCTTTATAAAAAAAATAAGAATTAAATTGGTTAGTGCATCTAACCATGAGTTGTAGGGATCAATTTAATGTAAATAACTGAATAAAGATTGTATTAGTTAATTCATTTTCTGATCCAATAAATATATGTTTTCATTAATACATAATAATTGTACATATTATTTCTGGGTTTCATGTGACATGTTGATACATGCATAAAATAATTATCAAATCAGAGTAATTGGGATATCCATCACCTCAAACATTGAAATTGCTTTGTCTTGGGAATATTCCAACTCTTCTAGCTACTTTGAAATATACAATAAATTACTGTTAACTATAGTCTCTCGACTATGCTATTGAACACTAGAAATTTCTTTGAGCTGACTATATTTTTGTACCCATTAACCAAGTTCTCTTTACCCTCTCACTTCTCCTAACCTTCCCAGACACTGGTAACCATCATTCTACTCTCTACCTTCATGGGATTAACTTTTTTTTAACTTTCAACATTTTTTTACTCATATGTGGGAGCTAAAAAAGCTCCCATATATGAGTAAAAATACACAATATGTGTCTGTCTGTGCCTGGCGATTTCATTTTTAAAATATCCTCCAGTTCCATCAATGTTGCTCTAAACAGCAAAATTTAATTTTTTTATCACTGAATAACATTCCATTGCATACATATACCATATTTTCTTTATTCATTTGTCCACTGATGGACACTTAGGTTGATTCCATGTCTTGGCTATTGTGAATAGTGATGTAATAAACATGAGAGTGTAGATATGCTTCAAATATGCTGATTTCTTTTCTTTCGGATATATATCAAACAGTTAGATTGTTCAATCATATGGTAGTTCTGTTTTTAGTTTTTTGAGGAACCTCCATACTGCAACTAACAGAAGTTATACTAATTTACATTCCCCTCCAGCAGTCTATAAGAACTCCCCTTTCACCATATCCTTGCCAACACTTCTTTTTTGTCTTTTTATAATAGTCATTCTTACTGGAGTAATTGCCTTGTGATTTTGATTTGCATTTCCCTAATGATTAGTGACCACTCTTTCTTATACCTGTGGGTTATTTTTTGTTTGTTTTGTTCTTGTTTGTTTTGTGTTATTTTGTTTTGAGACACGGTCTTGCTCTTCAGGTTGCAGTGCAGTGGCACAATCATAGCTCACGGCAGTCTCCATCTCCTAAGTTCAGTGGATCTTCCTGCCTCAGCCTCCTGAGAAGCTAGGACTGCAAGTGCATGCTACCACATCCAGCTGATTAAAAAAAAAAATTCTGTAGAGATGAGGTCTTGCTATGTTGTCCAGGCTACTCTGAAACTCTTGGCTTCAAGTTACCCTTCTGCCTCAGTCTCCCAAAGTGCCAGGATTGCAGGTGTGAGCCACCACAGCTAGCCCTTATTGCTGATTGGTATGTCTTCTTTTGAGAAATTTCTATTCAGATTATTTCTCATTTTTAATCAGATTAATTAAATTTTAATGTTAAGTTGTTTGAGTTACCTATGTATCCTGGTTATTAATCCCTTGGCAGATGAATGGTTTGCATATATTTTCTTCTATGCTGTTAGTTGTCTTCAATCTATTGATTGTTTTCTGTGTGTGCAGAAGCTTTTTCGCTTGATGTAATTTCCTTTCTCGATTTTTGTTTTTGTTACCAGTGCTTTAGAGGTCTGACTCCAAAAATATTTGCCCAGATCAACATCCTAAAGCATTTACTCAATTTTTTCTAATAGTTTTGCAGTTTTCAATCTTATATTTAAGTATTTAATCCATATTAATTTGATTTTTGAATATGGTGAGAGATCTTGTTCTGGGGTCTAATTTCATTCTCCTGTATATAGTCACCCAGTTTTTCTAACACTATTAACTGAAGTAAACTGTTTTTCCTCCAATGTATGTTCTTGGTGACTTTGTCAAAAATGAGTTGGTGGTAAATGTGTGAATTTATTTTTTAGTTATCTACTCTTTTTTATTGGTCTATGTATCTGTGCTTAAGCCAGTACTGTGAAGCGTTGGTCATTATGGCTTTAGAATATATTTTGAAGTTATGTAGTACAGTGCTTCCAGTTTAATTCCTTTTACTCAGGATTGCTTTGGCTATTTGGAGCTTTGGTAGTTCCATACGAATTTTAAGATTGTCTTTTCTATTTCTGTAAATAATGTCATTCGTACTTTCAAAGAGATTGCATTGAATCTGTAAATTATTTGCAGTAGTATGGATATGTTAATAATATTAATTCTTCTAGTCCATGAGCATAGGATACATATCCATTTTCTTATGTCCTACCTGACTTTTTTCATGAGTGTTTTATAATTTGATTTGTAGACATCATTCACTCCTGTGGTTAAATTAATTCCTTAGGTATTTAAATATTTGTGGCTAGTATAAATGTGATTGCCTTTTTGAAATCTTTTTTTGATTGTTAGTTGTTGGCATATACAAATCATACTGATTTCCGTATTTTGATTTTGTATTCTGCAACTTTACTGAATTTGTTTATTGGTTATAACAATTTTTAGTGGAGGCTTTAGGTTTTTCTAAATACAAAATTATGTTGTCTGCAAACAAGAAAATTTTGACTTATTCCTTTTCAATTTTGATGCTTTTTTTTTTTCTATTGCCTAATTGTTCTGACTAGTTCCACTACTATGTCAAATACAAATGGTGAAAGTGGGCATTCTGTTTTTTTGTTTGTTTGTTTGTTTGTTTGTTTTTTGGGACCAAGTTTTGCTCTTGTTACCCAGGCTGGAGTGCAATGGCACGATCTCAGCTAACCACAACCTCTGCCTCCTGGGTTCAGGCAATTCCCTTGCCTCAGCCTCCCAAGTAGCTGGGACTACAGGCTCACACCACCATACCCAGCTAATTTTTTGTATTTTTAGTAGAGATGGGGTTTCACCATGTTGATCAGGATGGTCTCGATCTCTTGACCTCATGATCCACCCGCCCTGGCCTCCCAAAGTGCTGGGATTACAGGCTTGAGCCACCGCACCCAAAAGTGGGCATTCTTATCTTATTCTTAATCTTAGAAAAAAGTTTTTAATTTTTCATGATTCAGTATGTCATTAGTTGTGGGCTTATCATATATGACCTTTATCATGTTAAGGTATGTTCTATCATACCTGATTTGTTGAGAGTTTTTATCATGAAAGAATATTGAATTTTTGGATTTTTTTCAGCATTTATTAAAATAGTTCTGTGGTTTTGGCCATGGTTATGTTAATGTATGGTATCACATTAACTGAATTTGCATATTTTGACCATCATTGCATTCCTGGATGAATCCCACTTAGTCATGATGAATGATACTTTTAATTTGTTGTTGAATTCTGTTTGCTAGTGTATTTTTTTTTTTTTTTTTTGAGGATTTCTGTGTCTGTTTATCAAGGATTTTGGCCGGTAGTTTCTTTTTTGTGTTTGTCCTTGCCTGGTTTTGGAATCAGGGTAATGCTGGTGTCATAGAGTAATTTTGAAACTATTTTCTTCTCTTCAATTTTTTTAAATAGTTTGAGTAGGATTAGTATTAGTTCTCTAAATGTTTGGTAAGATTCAGCAGTGGAATTGCTTCTCAGGCTTTTGGCTAAGATAGAATTCAGCAGTGAAGCCTAGCACATTTTATGTGCTGTTGAAAAAAATGTGTATTGTAGAGCTGTTTGATAACATCTCTTTAAATGTGATTTAGATCCATTTGGTCTATGATGTAGTTTAATTCCAATGTTTCTTTGTTAATTTTCTGTATGAATGACCTGTCCATTACTGAAAGTAAGACATTAAAATCCACTATTATTATTGTATTGCAGTCAATTTCTTTCTTTAGGTCTATTAATATTTGCTTTATGTTTTTGTTTGTGCCAGTAGTGGGGGCACATTTATTTATAATTGTTATATCCTCTTGCTGAATTTGTCTCTTGATACAATGACATTCTTTGTCTCTTTTTACAGTTCTTGACTTAAAACCTGTTTCATCTTATGTAAATATAGCTAATCCTGCTTTGTTTTCATTTACTTAAAACATCTTCTCCATTTTTTCACTTTCAGTCTAGGCATGTGTTTACAGGTGAAGTGAGTTTCTTGTAGGCCACATATAGTTGGGTCTTGTTTTTTCTTATCTGTTTATCTACTCCATTATGCAACTATATAATTTTCTCTGTTAGTATATTTTTATTTCTTGCTTTTTATTTGAATGTATGTATTACAGGATTTTTTTTTTTTGTGGTTGCCATGAGACTTTAAAAAATCATATGCTATAGCAAGTTACTTAGGACAAAAAACAACTTTGATCACACATACAAAAAAAATGAATACAAAAAAAGAAGAAAGAAAAAGCTAATTACTTTCACATTTTTACTATCAAAATACCGGTGTTATTTTTTACACAATGATAAAAAAATTCTAAATTTTATATGAAACCAAAAAAACCTCAAATAGCCAGAGCAAACTAAGCAAGAAGAACAAAGCTGAAGGCAATGCATTGCCTGACTTCAAGTTATACTACAAAGCTATAGTAACCAAAACAGCATGGTACTGTTGTTGTTGTTGTTGTTGTTGTTGTTTTAAAAAGACATACATACATAGATCAATGGAACAGAATAGAGAGCTGAGAAATAAGGCCTCATATTTAGAGCCAACTAATCTTTGACAAATTTGACACAAGTGTACATTGGGGAAAGGACATTTTTTTCAACAAATGATGCTGAAGAAATTGGACTTCCATATGCAGAAGAATGAAACTGGACCCCATCTCTCATCATACACAAAAATCCACTCAAGATGGATTAAAAACTTAAATGTAAGACCTGAAACTGTAAAAATACTAGAGGAAAATCCAGATAAAACTCTTCTAGACATTAGTCTAAGAAAAAAATTTGTGAGTAAGACCTCAAAAGCAAAGGCATCAACAATAAAATTAGACAAAAAATTAATCAAACCAAAAAGTTTCTGCAAAGCAAAAGAAATAATCAACAGAGTGAACAGATAACCTGCAGTACAGGAGAAAATATTTTCAAGCTGTACATCCATCAGGAGACTAATAACCAGAATTTATAAGAAACTCAAGCAATTCAACAGAAATATCCCCAAATAGTATTATTTGGGGGTATAATACTATTTCTGGGCTAAGGATATGAATAGACACTTTTCAAAAGAGACAAACAAACAAACGGTCCACAAGCATATGAAAAGGGTTCAACATAATTAATCACCAGAGAATGCAAATTAAAACCACAAGGAGACCATCCTACACCAATCGAAATGTCCATTATTAAAAAGACCAAAAATGAAAGATGTCAGAGAGGATGAAGAAGAAAAGGGAACTTTTATATGCTGTTGATAAGAATGTATATTAGTTCAAACTCTACGAAAAACAGTGTGGTGATATCTCAAAGAATTAAAAAGAGAACAGCCATATGATCCAGCTATCCCACTACTGGGTATCTACAAAAAAGAAAATGAATCGTATATCAAAAAGATATCTACACTTGTATGTCTATTTCAGTGTCACAATAGTAAAGATATGAAATCAACCTAAGTGTCTATCAATGGAGGACTGGATAAAGAAAATGTGGTATATACATGCAGCAGAATACTATTTAGCCATTTTCTCTTATTATAAAAAGTAAGCCATTTATATCATTCATTTTTCTAAAAAACACAAATGTGAGAATAAAATAAATACACCATGACTCACTATCCCTCGCAGAACACGAAGCAGCCCTGGACTGAGAAGCAGCCCTGGACTGAGCCCTGCAAATGTGCTTCCCTATATGTCTGAACTTCCTCACACATTTTAGCATTTCATGTTTTATTACCTCTTACAAAGGAAAGGAAACTACCTGGAAGCTTCATGTTTAAGAAGGTCACAACAATGTTAAAGCTATGCAGCTTGTGCAATCTGGTTTGCAACTCTGAGAAACAATACCAAATCAGGACTGTCAAGTACTACTCCCAGTCAACCTTTATTGTCATTGTTCTTTGAAATTATCTTTTGGACTGGTTATGTTCTTTCACTGCAGCTTTTGTGTATTCCAGAGCACACACCCTAAACTCTCCAGTTTAAAGCCCAGTCTTGGCCAAGCAAGGTGGCTCACACCTGTAATCCCAGCACTTTGGGAGGCAGAGGTAGGTGGATCATTTGAGGTCAGAAGCTCAAGACTAGCCTGAGCAACATGGTGAAACTCTACTAAAAGTTAAAAAGAAAAAATAGCCAGGTGTGGTAGCAGGTGCCTATAATCCCAGCTACTTGGGAAGCTGAGGTAGGAGAATCGCATGAACCTGGGAGGTGGAGGTTGAAGTGAGCTGAGATCATGCTATTACATTCTAGCCTGGGAGACAAGAGTGAAACTCCATCTTAAAAAAATAAGAATAAAAAATAAATAAATAAAGTGCAGTCTCCATGTTCAAGTATAAAAATGTGTTTCAAGACAACCTCAAGTTGCTGCAGTGTTTCTTTGTCTCTCTGTAGTGTCTACTGGGTGTTGCCCCCTTGGAAAGGTTGGCCAAATGGTAGCACAATGCAGGGGACCACTCAGTCAACTTCCCACTGCCAAACTCACACCCCATTCAAATGTGACACAGCCCAACAATCAAGGCTGAAATCTTGAAATCAGTGAGACCTCGGTCCATTTTAATTCTGAAATTGCACTCTGTGATGGTTAATATTGAATGTCAACTTGATTGGTTGGAAGGATGCAAAGTATTGTTCCTGGCTGTATCTGTGAGGGTGTTGCTGTTTGAGTCAGTGGACTGGAAAAAGCAGACCCACCCTTAATCTGGGTGGGCACAATCTGTTCAGCTGCCAGTGCAGCCATAATAAAAGCAGACAGAAGAAGAAGGTGAAAAGACTAGACTGGCTTAGCCTCTGAGCGTACATCTTTCTCCCGTGCTGGAGCTTCCTGCCCTCAAACATCAGACTTCAAGTTCTTCAGCTTTGAGACTTGGACTGACTTCCCTGCTCCTCAGCTTGCAGATTGTGGGACCTTACAATCCTGTGAGTTAATACTCTTTAAAAAACTCTCATGTATTTATATGTCTATCCTATTATTTCTGTCCCTCTAAAGAACCCTACCTATTATACACTCTTATGTAACCGAAGCTGCTTCTTCATCAATAATCAAATAGAGCTTTCAAAAGGCCTCAGGGATACTCCTGGGAAGTGCTCTGGGATGGAGCTGGAAGGCCCTGGCCTTTGGGCTCTAGAAGAGGAGGGCTGGTGCTGCTGCTTTATTCTGGGCCTCCAGGAACTCATGAATTTCTCCTTCCATTGGTGACCTGAGGATGCAGTTTAATTTTGGATCCACTTCCTGAGAAATAACCCTGTGTACTCCAGCTTTCGGTGTCCCTAACTCAACCTCACTCTGCCTCTGACCATTTCCTATTAGGCTTTTATGTGTTATAAGATTCCAGTCCTGCTCATCCAGGTGTGTGGACACCAAATGCTTGGCTTTCTGCCTCAGGTTTTGCTAAGCTGGCCTGGTGTCCATGGAGGCCTGGCTCTTGAACAGCTCCAAGGTGACAGCAATGAGCTGTGGGTCGCAGGGCAATAGCGCGGCAGGTTGATAGGGCCACTGCTCCTGCCTAGGTCTGGCCAGCTCCACCGTCGCCGACCTCCACAGCTGTGCCCCGGGCCATGAGGAAGATGGAATACAGCTTTTTCTCCAGGACAGAGGGTCTAAGATGTGTAGAGGGGCGGGGTGGTGGGGGGGGTGGAGGAGGAGCTAGAGGAGGGACCCAAGGAGGCAGCAGCAGAGGTGATGGTGGTGGCAGCAGAGGTGATAGTGGTGGCCGCAGAGGTGATGGTGGTGGTGGCCGGCTCTGAGATGGTGGAGGTACTTTGAACTTTTCTAAGCACATCGATTCATAATTATTTTTGTAAATGAATTCCCTTAACATGACACTCTTTTCCCTCTATAGGGAGCTCAATACAATTTTTCTCCAATTCTAAAGATTTTTTTTCCCCTAAGTCAAGGACAAGAGGCAGTCCTCAGAGATCTATCACTGGATCTTTAACCAAGGGATACAGCTTTTAAGAGACTGGATGTAGCTTTCATGGAAAGAAGTGTAAAGAGAATTGGATTGGAGAAAAAAAATTACATTTTCTTGTAACTTTCCTACATAGAATCAATCTTTTGATAATTCTCACCCTATTATGCCCATGGTATGAGAACACCTTGTATGAGATTACCCCTATCCTAGGACAGCAAGAAAAAAAGAACAATTAAGAAAAAACACAAATCAGATACAGAGCAGAATATTCAGGTTTTCTACCACTAGTCTGGGAAAGAGGCTTGTCCTGATTGATTCACTAAGTAAAGAAACTACATAATAATTCTGGAATTATTGTCTAGCTACTGTTAAGGGATGCATTTGCCTAGACAGCTTTCCATTCATTTAGTGCTTGGAACTTCACAGAGCCTAAGTTGATGATACCAATATTCTGTTACCAGAACAGAACTGGTATCATGATTATTTTTCTCTGAAATAATATAAACAAGCACCAGAAAGGTAAGCTTATTTTCTTAAGGTCACAAATCTAATTAGTTTTGAACAAATGTCAGCATCAGAGTGATTTATAATCATTTATATTATTTGAACATAAATGTCAATTTTCAATAAAGCTTTAATTCAATGAAAATAAAAATAAATAATTTGAGACAAACCAGAATATTAAGCTACTACATAAGAAAACCTACAGGATGGAGGGTATTTTTGTTGTGCGAGATTTTGTTTTGTTTTGTTTTTTCCCAAAACAATAGCAAAGCTGACTTTATCACTCAATTCAAATAAAGAATCCTCTGAAAGTTTGGCTGGAATTTGCAGGAAATTATATGGTTGTATGTCTGAAGAACACCAATTTTAATTGTCCTGATGCCACAGAGTGCCTACCTTTGAAAAAGGTGAAGTTTGGCCGGGCGTGGTGGCTCACGCCTGTAACCCCAGCACTTTGGGAGGCCGAGGCGGGTGGATCACAAGGTCAGGAGATCAAGACCATCCTGGTCAACGTGGTGAAACCCCATCTCTACTAAAAATACAAAAAAATTAGCTGGGCATGGTGGCACATGCCTGTAATCCCAGCTACTCAGGAGGCTGAGGCGGGAGAATTGCCTGAACCCAGGAGGCGGAGGTTGCAGTGAGCAGAGATCACGCCATTGCACTCCAGCCTGGGTAACAAGAGCGAAACTCCGTCTCAAAAAAAAAAAAAAGAAAGAAAGAAAGAAAAAGGTGAGGTTTTATATACCTATTTTTTCTGCAGATTAGTTATGACGAGTTCCATGCGTGGATGATTGGGTCCAGTACTCCCCGACTGTACCAAATTCCAGGCATCCTCAAGTCTTGCAGCAGGCTCTGTGAAATCTGAATATACAAAGTTGGCTCTCTGTATCCACAGTTTTCAAATCTCATGAATATTGTACTTCTGATCCACATTTGGTTGGAAAACAATCATGTACAAGTGGACTTGCTCAGTTCAAACCCATCTTTTTCAAGGGTCAATTATATTTTTTTTACTATTTATATGCACTGTGATTACAAAATAGGGTTACTTTTTATTTAGACCAAAACTATGAAAATTTTACTGAATTTCAGGCTAAATGTACATGTTTGGACTTGAAAGCAGCTATACCCAATACACATAAATATACCTGTGCGTGGTGCTTGTGAGCATGCACACACATACGCATTGCTACACGGAGCAAAAAACTTACTCTTTTCGCTATTCATCGGAACATTCTTCTCCTCTTTTTCTTCCTTTCTTTCACTTCTTTTTTTTCATGGTTGAATTTAAAATTGTTTAGGAATGAAGAAGAGTCAGAAGCTTGGTGGAGGTGGGGAAGAGATAGAGGGATTAAGAGGAGGACTGCAGGAAGAGGGATGAAAAAGACAAGAGAAGGGCTGAGTGCAGTGGCTCACTTCTGTAATCCCAGAACTTTTGGAGGCCGATGCAGGTGGATCATGAGGTCAAGAGATTAAGACCATCCTGGCCAACATGGTGAAACCCCGTCTCCACTTAAAAAAAAAAAAATAGCTGGGCATGGTGATGCACACCTGTAGTCCCAGCTACTCAGGAGGTTGAGGCAGGAAAATGGCTTGAACCATAGAGGCAGAGGTTGCAGTGAGCCAAGATCATGGCACTGTACTCCAGCCTGGTGACAGAGCAAGACTCTGTCTCAAAAAAAGAAAAAGAAAGAAAGAAAGAAAACACCAAGAGATGAAAAGAGTTGTTGTCTAACAACATTGGGCTCCTTTATTACCCATATCAAGCATTTTTTTTTTTTTTTATTTTTAGACAGAGTCTCTGTCACCCAGGCTGGAGTGTGGTGGCACGATCTCGGCTCACTGCAATCTCTGCCTCCTGGGTTCAAGCAATTCTCCTGCCTCAGCCTCCCGAGTAGCTAAGACTACAGGCGCATACCTCCACATCTGGCTAAATTTTTGCATTTTTAGTAGAGACGGGGTTTCACCATGTTAGCCAGGATGGTCTCAATCTCCTGACCTCGTGATCCACCAGCCGTGGCCTCTCAAAGTGCTGGGATTACAGGCGTGAGTCACCCAGCTGTCAAGAATAATTTTACGTGACTATGATCCTGGCAAAATTTCCTCACCGCAAAACACTGTATATCAGAAAATATATCAGTGGAGTAAGTAGTTTCTCAAGGTTGCTTTTAAGATTCTGATTCTAAAACAAATCAAAGTGAAAGTCAGAGTTTAGCTCCTATATTTGATCCCAATATTATAAATGGTATCTGTAATTGGTACGTTATCACTGGTACCAATGTGTGTGGATTAGGAATTCATATAATCAGAGGACTTTTGCTCTCCAAAGGATGTAGTCCAAAAATATCTCGTTTCATGAGGAAAGGTACTGATAAAATTGCTGGACTATCAAGCAATTTTGTCTGCTATGTTTTAAATCTCAGTTCTTTAGGTTTATAAGTTGTATGGCTTGGCAATAGTCTCTGTACCACTTTTCCTTAGTACAGCAGCTAGAAAAAAGAATGAATAAATTACAAAAGCAGCCTTTAAATAAAGCAGATTGGTATAGGGGGAATAGAAGTTAAATGAACTGGACCTTCCACAGGGTGTTGTCTGGGGGAAGTCAGAGGAAAATGATATCAGTAAGGATTTTGGCAGGCAGATGGACTGAGTGGAAATAAAGCATCCAAAATGAGGCCAGTTTCTGCCTAGAGGACTCTTGCTGAATTCTGGCACTACACATCGTAGGCCGGGGAACCAAGGGCTTTGAAGGCAGAGTGAAATTTCTCATAACCTTATGATGCTTATGAAACAAAATTCCTTTAAAACATGAAGCCTGTCTCAAACCTATGAAGCAACTGGAACTCTCAAATACTACTAGCAGGATGATAAGTTAAAACCACCTTATTAGAAACCTCTTTGGCAGGATCTACTAAAATAAATATATATACATTATGACCCAGAAATTCTACTTCTGGGAAGTTGCCCAAGAGAAATGGCATGTACCCAAAGATATGTACAAGAGTATTTACAGCAGCTTTATTTGTAGTAGCCAAAATTGGTGGGAGGGAACCCTTAATAGTCAATGGTAGAATGGATAAGTAGTGGCGTTTTTAAACAATAGAGCAAATAGAACAAATAGCCACTGTTTGCAATAACATGAGGGAATCTTTCAGACAAAATATTTAGGAAACAATGTCCCCACCAAAAGAGTGTATACAGCATGGTTCTGTTTATATGAAGTTCACAAACAAATCTATGATTATATAGGTCAGACATTGTTTAGTTTTGGGGAGGTATCAACAGGCAGGGACTTAAGGAAATGTGCTATGGTGGAGGAAACGTTGTATATCAAACTAGTGATATTTACCTGGTTATATTCATATATAAAAATTCATTATGCTGTGCACTGAAGTAAAGCCTCAGTAAAAATACCAACCCCCTGCCCCAGAATAGTTTAATTTTATAACTACAAAGAAACTTAGTGACCACCTTAGCCAACTTCTGTTTCACAGATGAGGAAACAAAGGCTCAGAAAAATTAAGAAGCTTGTTACTTGTTACTGTCATGCAGGTAACAACCATTTAGTCAACAAGTGCTTGCCCTTTTCTTAGGATACAGGTTAATCAAGAAAGACCTATACCTGCTTTCATGAAGCCTACTCCTTAGCTATGGAAAGATAATTTAAATAATATAAAAATAGAGATAAAATTGCCTGTTGTGATAAATTTTTTGAAGGACTGTCACAGAGTATTTTCAGCAATTATACCTGGAGTCAGAACCCAGATCACTTGACTCAAAGTAGTGAGCCCTTGACTTCAACAATACTGCCTTTTTTTTGGAACTCTCAAGTATTACCATAAACTTTGAATCTTGTAAAACTAGAAACAAATTTTAGATCTACATATATTTATTTCTCCTGATTTTAAAGGTGAACCCTTAACTGTAACACATAAGCAAAACAGTGTATAAATTTAAAGGGATGACTTTTTGCCAAAACTTGCCAAAACTATCTAGTTTCAGGAGGGAAGGTGCTGATAAAATTACTGAATTTGATATTTGTCTCCTATGTTTTAAATGTCAGTTCCTTAGGTTTATAAGTTGTATGGCCTGGCAATAGTCTCTGTATCACTTTTCCTCAGTACATCAGCCTCCAGTACCTATTCATGTGATATTTCTGTGGATTCAGTGATTATAAATTAGCCAGTTTGGAAAACAGAACTGAGATTAAATCAATCGCAAGCCAGCCAAGATAGCCATAATAAAATTAAAATACAGAACACATATGATTTCTTTTGTTTTGAAGGACACCAGCTACTGCTCAATACCTGGTTGAGGCAGATTGTCTCTTCAGAAAGCCAGGTCCAAGTTTTCTGCAACAAGAGACAAATAATTAGTAACCCAGTTTTCTTTGATAGGAAGCACTATAATGCCATGGTCTTAATTTTCATCCCCTTGGAAGTAGATCCTGAGTCAAAAATTTGAGTGAAAGTAGCTCATTTAGCAGTTCATCCTAGGAACCACCAATGGGAAGGTAGAGAAATGAGAAAGGGGCTGCACACCTGGGACTTCATCAGGTGGCAACAAGTGGGAGACCATGGGACACAGCTCAGAGTTGGCCCTCCGGAGGGTGAGAAGGGCAGAGTATTTGTGCACCATCTCCCATCCATTATTGTTGGAAGGCTTTCCTGGAGCCTTAGCTCCCTGGTACTTCTGGTCAACCCCTTGTGTAGGCTGAGCCACAGATATACCTAGAAAAGGCCCACAGGCAAAAAGTGACAGCTATTTGCAGCCAGAAGCCATCTGTGAACAGGGAAATGACATGTGCTGAAGGCATATGGAAGGACGGCAACAACACTGGCTGTACATTTAACTCAATTAGTGGAGCATTCATGCAAGAGCATCAATTCTTAGACACAAGTGTTAGGCATGTTGTGAAAGCACTGGTTAATTGATTAAGTAGAAATCAGCTAAGGAAAGAATAGTAACTTGCTTTAAAAATTGAAAAACACTATAGGAATAAGGCTATTCTTTTATTCTCTTATGACTTAGACTATGTACAACCTGTGGCTTAAGTCAAATGATCAAAGGAATTAATTTTTTGAGTTAAGAAAGTCATCCGAGGCCTTCACATGCAGCAGGAGTCCTCATGGTCAGCTTCAGCAGAAGAACGTGCTAACAGTGGGACACATATGATGTCACGGGAGTATTTCAGTGGAAAAGGACACAGTAAAAATATACAGATAAAAGGCCAGGCACGGTAGCTCATGCCTATAATCCAAGCCCTTTGGGAGGCCAATATGGGAGGAATCATTTGAGGTAAGGAGATCAGAACCAGCCTAGCCAACATGGTAAATCCTGTCACTACAAAAAAAAAAAAAAAAAAAAAAAAAAAAAAAAAAAAAAAAATTAGCTGGTTGTGGTGGTGCATGCCTATAGTCCCAACTACTAAGAAAGCTGATTCAGGAGAATTGCTTAAACCCAAACCCTGGAGGTGGAGGTTGCAGTAAGCTGAGATTAAGACACTGCACTCCAGCCTGGGCAACACTGTCAAAAAAAAAAAAAAAAAAAAGATACTGATATAATACTTTATTTCTTTTAAATTTAGTGAAAGAAAAAAATACCAAGTGGAAACTAAAGAAATTGCTAAACTTTAAACAACTCTATGTTATATTAGTTTCTAAAACATTCCCCAAAGTTTAAGAAGAGGAATTATAAAATCTAATAAGGGATGGGCATTTTTGGAGTTTATTAACTAAATCATTCAACTTGAGATGAAATAAATCATCTTTTCTCTCTGACAGATAAGGTCATTAGCATGATGTCATTTTCTTTGCCTACCTCCTGATTTTTGTTAGTTATATTTTATGCTCTCACGATATAACAATTTACATACTTCTTTTTGGCCGTAATTTTCACAATTATGCATTATTTACTTTAATATTTAGGTGAAGACACTGCTCTTCACTCGTCCTTTTGTTGCAGCCTCTCCATTCCTAAAGTTTTTATTTATATTTATTTTTTAGTTGGCTGAAATTTATGGTAAGGCAGATTTTTCACAGAGAGATCTTGAGTACTAGTAACACTTAAGTTTTTTCTGCTTTTTGGTTTTTTTAATGTTTGTCTTTATTCTTAGGTGACATCTTGGCTGGGAATAATAACCTTCCATCATACTTTCCTTTCTTCAGTGCTCCTATATAGCTTTTTCTCCCTTATGTTACAGTATTGAATGTTTCTATGAAGTAATCTGATGCCACCATGAAAATTTGCCTTTGTAAAAGACTTGCTCTCAGCCCAGAACTTAATTAGTTTTCTTTTATTGTGGAAGTATTGCTGTCGAGCATTTTGTATCTATTTTCCTAGAATATGATGTGGGTATTTACCTTCTTTCTTTCCTTCCTTCCCTCTTGCCTTCCTTCCTTCCTTTATTTTCTTCCATTTTCTTAATTTCTGTAAGGCAAAGTTGCCACTTTATTTTTATTTATTTTTTATTTTTTATCTTTGAGATGGGGTTTCAGTCTTGTTGCCCAGGCTGGAGTGCAATGGTGCTATCTCGGCTCACTGCAACCTCTGCCTCCCTGGTTCAAGAGGTTTTTCTGCCTCAGCCTCCTGAGTAGCTGGGATTTACAGGCATGCACCACCAAGCCTGGCTAATTTTACATTTTTAGTAGAGATAGGGTTTCTCCATGTTGGTCAGGCTGGTCTCCAACTTCCAACCTCAGGTGATTTGCCCGCCTCAGCCTCCCAAAGTGCTGGGATAACAAGTATGAGCCACCACGCCCGGCCAAAGTTGCCACTTTCATCTGAGAGGAATCTCATCTCTTGTCTCACCTGTTTCTTCCCAACAGTCATTTCCACTACCCTGTAGCCAGAAGACAAAGTACAAAGTCACTCACTTTATTTTTCTCACACATAGCTCAAGGTTTTGTGCACTTACTAATATGGTTTCTGAGGAACGAAGGAAAGATTGATAGACTTCTCAGACCCTGCTGTGGTCTTCTACTTCATTCCCTCTGAAATTTCTTTCTTTCCTTAGTTTTAGTTGAATGGCATTGAGTTTTTTCTATTAAATATTTTAACTGACTCTTTACTATTTTTGTTAAATTTCTTACTCAGAAATGTTTTCTCTAAAGCTGTTGCATTCTTACATTTTAACATCTCTAGAATGTATATCTTAAAATCCCTAGAATTTATATTCTTAAATTTTGTGTTCAGATGCTCACAGAGTTTAAGATGACTGATTTCATGTATTTTTGTGAACAATAGTGCTCACTTTCTCCATCTAGGTTATATTTATCCTCCCTTAGTCTCAGTGTGACTTTATCTGTAAAGGAGAATAAGGTTTGTATTAGTCCATTCTCACACTGCTATAAAGAACTGCAAGAGACTGAGTAATTTATTTATTTATTTTGTTTATTGCATTTTAGGTTTCGGGGTACATGTGAAGAACATGCAAGATTGTTGCATAGGTACATACGTGGCAGTGTGATTTGCTGCCTTCCTCCCCCTCACCTATATCTGGCATTTCTCCCCATGCCATCCCCCCACCAACTCCCCACCCCCTGCTGTCCCTCCCCTATTTCTCTCCAATAGACCCGAGACTGGGTAATTTATAAAGGAAAGAGGTTTAATTGACTCACGGTTCCAAATTGCTGGGGATGCCTCAGGAAACCTACAGTCATGATGGAAAGCAAAGAAGTAGTCACCTTCTTCACAGGGCAGCAAGATGGCATGAGTACAAGCAAGGGAAATGCCAGACATTTATAAAACCATCAGATCTCAAGAGACTCACTCACGTTCATGAGAACAGTATAGGTGAAACTGTCCCCATGACCTGATTACCTTCATCTAGTCCCACCTTGTCACGTGGGCATTATGGGGATTAAATTCAAGGTGAGATTTTGGGTGGGACAGACCCAAAGATATCAAGATCTTTTCAGGCTATACCTTATTTTGAGGCTTTGGCAATGAGATAAATGAGGGAACGTGTGCTAATATCTTTCGCAAACTTTCACATACTCAAGAAAGATATTATAATTTCCACTTTCCTGTCTCTACATCTGTTTTGGTATTATAGAGGCTAAATTAGTTTCATATTTTTCACAGATTTTATTTTTTTGTTGTATTTTACTAGACTAAGCTATTACAGTGGATAAATTAAAGGTCCCTCTCTTTGCGCTGTTTTATCATAGAAACCTTAAGACAGTTTTGAAAATGGCCAATAACTCATCTCTGAATGGCATAAATTCAATGATTACTTTTAAATTATAGATTCATTTCTTTGTAACCTGAAATTCCACCATTTTTTAGCTAGGAAACCTAACTACCTAAAAAAGAAATAAGAAAAGAAATGAAGGAAACCAGTTAATCATTTTGCATCAGTTTACAACAATGTTTGCACTGAACAGATGATTACAGCAAAGCAAAGTAACATGAAAGGATTTCTTTCTTTAGTTCCACCCTAGGGGCAGGCAACGCAAAAGACAACAGCTAAACACACAGAGATGGGAATCCTGTGTATGTTGTAAATCAGAAAAATAAAATTCACTAAGTAAACGTTCCCACTCATTTCGGAAACTAAAAGCTGTGATCTGGTTTATGACAATAAGCAAGTGGAAATCCACCTTAATCCTGTATCAAACGAAGTTCTATAGCCCCCTTGTAAAATCTAGTAACTTCTTCTTCATACTCAAAGATCTGTAAGAGTTTATAGATCTTTAAATCATTTATTTTTATGACTGAGCTTTCCTAGAATTTTGCCAACATGGCACCTACCTATTGAGAATGGGGGTTGCTGAACTTTCTTGTGTCCTCCCAACAACTCAGCCATATATTTTCTCCTTGCTGTTGATTTTCCATCTCAAAGAACATGGCAGCCACTTACCTTTAATTCTCGAGATCAAAAGGGCACTTCTTAGTACACTTCCTTTTCCCTTCAAGCCTCAGGACCCACCATCCCATGGCTGTCCTCACACAGTAACAGAGAAGGGCCCATTAAAGAAACACTTCCCCTGGTCATGGTATCTAGGGGTTTGAAAACAGCCTTGGAAATCTCATGGTGCCAAATAATGGTAAGATTCATGTACAAAATGAGCCAAACAGCAGAGTCTAGAAAACTTTGCTTAAAATATTTCAAAGCTGTATATGTTTTATTTATAAATAACATTTAGATACAGAGGTCACTAAGATGTTCCAAAAATTTCCAATTTGTTAGCACAGACACACCAGAGAGGAAAAATAGCATGTTTGCATTTTTCTGTCACCACGACAGCAAAAACAAAGGCCGGTTATATCCAGACATCTGAGTAGACATAGTACTAGATCACTTGCAAACTACACGCATTAGATTTATTGTGGGTATTTTTTTTGTGTGGCACTCCTGAATAATTTCCCTGAATACCTTCATTCTCACTATGCTGTGTAATTATATCACATCAGTTACATGACTTTTGGTCAACTTAAACTCATTCTTCACTTGGCACGAATTCTGCTAAAAGAAATACTTATGAGTAAACAATCTTTAAATTGTAAGCTCTTCTACTTCCTTCTCCATCCATGTTCCCTGTGAATTTATTCCACCTGTGCACTTTGGGAGATAGCATAACAAAGCCGAGAAGACATTTTTTTATTCATTATCGATTATCCAAATATTTATTCTTGAAACTGTAGTGTATTGGAATTTTAGAATTATATTTTAATATCAGTCACACTTTATGCCCTAATACTTTGCTTTCAAAAGAAATCAAATGTAGATATTGATACTCTGAAACCAGAAGGTTTTTAACCACGGTCAAATTCTTTCTCTGTCCCCAAGAGTACCAATTCAATAACTTTTGTGAAGCCCAGGAAACGGGACTCTAGATACTCCAGAAATATAAACATTATCCTCAAGAAGTGGAGCAGGGATTGATCCTGTTGCTGCACAGATGCCTTTATTACAAATGTACACACAGATCTCTGTCACTGCATTCACAACACTGTTGCCTTACTGTGCCCACTGTATTCTCATGTATTCCTGATCTGAATGATTTTCATAATCTCAAAAAAATAATTTTAATTTGTGGATGGTAAAAGTTAGTATGGTCCTAATGCAAACACATAGTCAGGTGGCAAAACAGCATTTGTAAGGCCTCAGAATCCCTTCCAAGGATGCTGCACCCCATAGTCAGCCCCAAGTATAAGTCTCTCAAAGATAGGCAGCTGTTGAAGAAATACACAATTCTAGGCATTCTCCATGAAGTTTCTAAGGAATTGAGTTATTGACAACTCACACATGTAGACTCACTTGTCTTATTTTATCGAATCTTAAGATGAGAAAAGAAATCCATATTCCCAAAAGATTTCTACACAGAGCCGAAACACCAATTATTAAACTATTCAGAGAATTGAGACTAAAAGACTGAGCTATTGAAAAGCCTAAATTCCTCCCTTTCTTAAAATAACATAAATATTAACATAGGCCTTGGTATGATCCCAAGGGACTCAGTCTTAGAATTTGCCTTTGCTTGACTTGATCTTAGACCTGAATCCACTTTATAAAAGCCTTCAATTTCACATTCAAAAGTAACTAAAACTCCATTCCCTCACCTTTCCAGAATGCCTTTTTAATATAAAGAACTCGGTAATGTACTCAGTATTTAAGCAAAAAGACAGCTTGTTAAATTCACAGAAGGAACACATAAAAGGCAGAAGTGAATAAATGAGATCTAGAATTCTTTTTTTCAAATACAAGAACTTTAAAAATCCATTGGCCTGCGAAACTATTTTTGCAATTACAGTGTCATATTTGGCCCCACTATGTTTCAGAGGCACTGCATAAATAGGAACAGAATCATCTAATGCACTTTTTCAAAACAGTGCTTTTCAGCCGGGGGCTAGTGCAGATTCATTCTACATCTAGGTGCCAATGACACTTCGGTTTACTTAATTGGCAACATTTTGGTGATGCGTCCTATACTAAGAGGAAGGCTAGAAACTGAGCACACGTCAAGAGCTAAATGCACCATGTTACTTCTTTTCGTGCTTCTTGGTTAACTCCCCAACACCCAGCTGGATGTGGCCCCGGCTGTCGCTGATTCGCTCTTCCCTGTGCTGACTCTCCTGGGAGACTTGCCGCACGGCTTGCAGGATTGCATTCTGCACAATCTGTTTGCTGGCATTCTGCAGCCTCACCTCTTCAGGCTCATTTCCAGGTTTCTCACCTAGCCAAAAACATGAGAAGGAGGGGAAAAGGAGAGAAATTAATTTCAGGAATGTGAGAGGGAAGGGTAGGGGGAAAAGATAGGAGGGAAGAGTGAGACTGTAAGAACACACTGGAGTGGGCTGGTTCACTATGAGAAGCCCACTAGAGCACATACAACTGGAGGGTTGGTTTCAGGACACCCTGTGGATATGAAAGTCCTTGATATAAAATGACCTAGCTTGCATATAATCTTATGTTTGCATATAATCTACATACATCCTCCCATAAGTCATTTCAGTCATCTGTAGTTACTTTTAATACCTAATATAATGTAAATGTAATGTAAATAGTTGTTGTACTGTATTTTTAAGATTGTATTATTTTTTATTGCTGTACTGTTATTTCTTTTATTGGGTTTTTTCCCCAATATTTTCCATCCACAGTTGTTTGAATCCTAGGATCCTCAGCTTCTAGAGAGACAGCTTTGGCCAACGAGGGCCTCTGGGAAAGTTTCTAGAAAAGAACAGACCCTTGCCCTTTTGCACCTTCCCGACTTCCTTCAGGAAATGTAGACATAACACCTTCAGGTACTGCATTCATCTTCCAGTAAGCATGAAGACAAAAGTCAACATTCTAGGCATGGCTGGGGAGAAAGAAGCAGCCCAGTTTTGAAGGCAACACTGAGCATCTGCACCAGCCCTGGGTCGTGTACTTCTGAGATTTCATGTAATTAAATCCCTTCTGTTTAATCCAAAATTATTCAAGTTTTATGTTACTTGCAGCCAAATACATGTCTAGTATATATAACCTCACTGGGGCTGGAGAATAGATGATCACTGAATCCACACTGAGGTCAACTGTACTTCTATAATAGCATCACAACTAGTGAAGCAATTAGAATCTGCCCCCTGTGATCTAGAGCAGGGCTTGGCAAACGTTTTTATCAGAACCTGCTTCTTGCGATCTAGAGCAGGGGTTGAAACTTTTTTTTTAAAGAGCCAGCTAGAAGAGAGTCTAAGCTCATGGATCATATTCTGGAACAACTACTCAACTCTGCTGTTGTAGCATGAAATCAGCAACAAATGAGTGCATATGGCTTTCTTCCACTAAAACTTTATTCACAAAAAAAACAGGCCACAGGCCAGATTTGGCCCGTGGGCCAGTTTGTCAACCCCCAATCTGGAATAGTGGGAATTTTCTAATTAGAAGGCAAGGCAATACTGATTCTTTACTTTCTTTCTTAGTTAAAAACAAAGTCTTAAATTTATTTGAGTACTTATGTAACTAGGTATAGCTAAGTTCTGTGTGGAAGTGGAAGTTCATTTAGTAAAAATTCTGGAAAAGGGACTTAGAAGGGTAAAGTCAGATAAAGGCCTTTTGCCCTCTCCCCATCCTATTGCCTGCAACTCTGGCCTGATAGTTATTACAAGGGCCAGAGCCATTAGAACCATTAGAATAGAAACCACTTTCAGGGATTTCAGAAGAAAAAGAAAGAGCTTGGGATCCAATGACCAAGAAGCCACCATATCAGTTCCCAGATGCTCACCTCCAGGACTCTTTTTATGTTAGAAAAAAATATATACCTTGTTTAAGGCAACTGCTATTTTGCATTTTTTTAAATTGTGCAACAGACATAATACTTACTCATTCATGGTAGAATGATCATGAATCTAACATTTGGTTAAAGTGCAATCTGGAAAACCATAAATCCCACCTATTTATATTTATAGTGGTAAACAAAATGGGCATGGTTTCTTATTCAAAATCATCTTTTTGGATATTTTCTCCACACAAATATGCTCACTACCATGAAGATATATTTAAAATTGGAGGGAACACATTCACTGGGTTTGATTAAGTAACAACAGAATCTACACACCTATGAGGAAATATGGCAAAATATAATACTGAGTAATTCTGGAATATCAGACAGTTCTTATCTATTTAGACATATAATCATCATTCATTGAGCATTTTTATCCATCCCTTGAGGGATTTACAATTTCGTGAACGAAGCAAGATAAACCTATTCAGAACAAGATAAACCTATTCAAAAAACAGTATTTTTATAAACAGGATAAAATGATCAGTCTACACCACACTGAGCAGGGGAGTCTGGAAGCATCACTTGCAATAGACTGAAACTTTGAAGCGGCCAAGAAGAATACAAATTTGTCTACATGAAGAGTCACGAGGGCACAGCTATGAAGAATATGGGTTTTGAATCACTTCGGAGCTTTCAGGTCCTTTCTGCCACTTGCATTCAGCCAATCTTGGGCAAGATACTTCCCCTATGTAAGCTTGTTTGCACATCCGTAAAATGGGCAAGTGAGATTAATTTAGGATGGTTGATGGAGAATTAACTGACATAAAGCATATTCAGCACTCAGTGTGGTCCCTAACACATAGGAAGCATTTTAAGTGTCCACAATTATGTGTTAGTCAGGAAATAGACTAAGCTGTTTAACAGAGAAACTCAAAAATAGGACAGCTCACACAGAGACATTCATTGCTCTCTCGTTTAACAGTTCAGAGGTACTCCAGTGTGTAGATAGCTCCGCTGCACACGTTCTCTACGAACTCTAACTTCCTTACATCTTACTGCTCTGACTTTCTTACAATATTGCACTCATTTCCCTGAGTGAAGCTGGTTAACCAACATCTCATTTGATGACCCTCCTGATAAAAACTTACATCAATTTTCCCTCCAGAGCCTAAGTGTCATTTCCCTCTATTACATTAGCCCTGTTATATTCTACTGAGGCGGGTTTTGGAAAAGGTCAGTGCTCCATTTTGAGACAGAATCTGGTTAGTTATTTTTTTTTCTAGAATGCACAGGCAGGGCAGCAGAGGTTGTATGGAACTGCCATCTCTCTCATCTCTCCCCACAGACTCACTAAATATGCAAATTAGGCCGGGCGCGGTGGCTCAAGCCTGTAATCCCAGCACTTTGGGAGGCCGAGGCGGGTGGATCACAACGTCAAGAGATCGAGACCATCCTGGTCAACATGGTGAAACCCCGTCTCTACTAAAAATACAAAAAAGTAGCTGGGCATGGTGGTGCGTGCCTGTAATCCCAGCTACACAGGAGGCTGAGGCAGGAGAATTGCTTGAACCCAGGAGGCAGAGGTTGCGGTGAGCCGAGATCGCTGCCATTGCACTCCAGCCTGGGCAACAAGAGCGAAACTCCGTCTCAAAAAAAAAAAAAAAAAAAAAAATATGCAAATTACAGAAGTCCCTATCAGGGCAAGACAGGACTCCAGCACCGCTCCCTGAACACACTCTCCAATACACAGGGCTGCTGCTGGTAACTGGGGAGCAGATATTTTATCTCCCCTTCTGATTGCTTGAGACTGCAAAGACAGAATGATCATTTATCAATGACGAGCATATGGAACACAGAGAACAAGAACTAATTCTGGGTCCTTTAATAATAGAATGATGGTTTTTTTCTTCCAGCTCTGGAACTAAAGGAATTTTCCATAAAGGACCAGATGTTAAATCTCACTCATCTACACCAACTGCAAATAAAGCAAACCCAGGAGCCCTGCTTTGCTACCAAACAAGCTAAAGTCACATGAGTTTCCTGCAATGAAAAGTCACAGCCCCTGAGTTTCCAACTTACTGCTAGCCCCACTGAGCATGCTCTTCCCCTAAGCACCATAACCAAATCAGAAGTATTTTAGGTAGGTTTGAGATGCAAAAAGCAAGACAGCCATCAGCAAGCACAGGATACTTCTAAATCATATTTGAATGATACTGCCTATTACCACCACCACCCTTATCAAATCAGATACAGGGAATTAAGAATCACCTCTGACTCTACCTATAATGGCCAGTCACATTATTTCAGAATGTAGCCATCTACTCTTAGAAATTATATGGAGTTCTTTATTAAAATGTCCTAGACAACAAGATGAGATAAATCAGAAAGATATTTATGGAGGACTTCCATTCGTGGTACTATGGAAAGTAACATAGGCCACTAGGCCAGTGTTTCGTTCATACATGCATTCATTCATAAAAGAATTATGGAGCATTTACTGCATGACCAACACTAGGGTAGGTATTGGAGACTAAAATGTTGAGCAGAACAGTTATAGCCCCTGCCCTATGTAAGCTTACAATCTAGAAGGGTCAGATGTTAATCAGCTAATCAAATAGGTTTATAACTGGGAACTAGGACACGTCTTATGAAGGGAGCATGGGGAGCATACTGAAACCATCCCCACAGGGTTGATAGAAATTGAATGCCGGGCACTGGACAGAAATATAGTTATAATTAAGCATCAGTAAGGCTGCCCTCTGGCCTACTTCCTTGTTGCTGAAAGTCACTCAACACTAGAAACTGCCTGTGCATCCCCTTTGTTCCTATAGACAGGATAGCTGACATTACAATCATGAAGTTTTTGTTTAGGGATCACTTAAGAACTTTTACAGAATCCAAATTCTAGCGAAACAGCTGATGCCAACTCCCGTAGAGGAACAGGATCAGTATGAGAATGCAACATCTTTATCCTCCTGTCCCATGACTTCACCCTGCACTCTTCGACCAGTCAACTATCTCCACACACTTCAGTCCACTCCAAACCCTTAAAATCCATAGCCCCAATCACCTTAGGTAGACGGATTGGAGGTTTCCTCCCATCTCCTCGTCGGCAACTCTAGGATTAAATCTGTGTCTCTGTTGCAACCCAGTGTCTCACGGATTGACTTGACGTGCGCATCAGGCAATCAACCTGTTATGATCACAATACCACAAAGGAAACTGATCTAGTTTAGGGGTTAGAGAAAGATGCCAAACAGGGACTTAAGGATTAATGAACATTAACTAATAAAAGGAAGGTGCTGGGAGCAGGAAGGGAAGAGCATGCCAGGCAAAAGGATCCACACCTGACTGGCGAGTCCCTGATCTGTGTAACAAGAACAGGGTCAGAGAGGAGCTGAAGGCAGTCTGAGTGGCTGGTGCCTACCAGGAAGGGAGACAAGCAAAGTCCCTGTAGAAAGGAGGCCAGCCTGAGCAGCCCAGGCCCTGGGGAAGTATTGGGGCCTTTTTCTGAGAGTATCCTCATATCTGTGCCACTCAGCATAGCTACAGAAGTCTGAGGAGAGGTACAAAATTAAGGCAAGAATATGCAAGATTTGGGGAAGGCCTTGAAACACAGATGGACTTTGGAAAGGCCAAGGGGAAAAGGAAGTGAATTTTTTCCCTGGCCTTGAAGGGCAGGGCAGACAAGTGGCTGACGAACAGGGTCATGGAAAGCTTTTACTTGCAGAGCTGCTGAATTATTTTAGAACATAATTTAAATGATACAGTATTACAGGATTTTAATTCCTTAGGGAAGCCATAAAAATGGTACCAATAAAACTTGAAAAGGAAAAGACAATTTTACTCTAGGAATCCAAATGCTTACTGAGTTATTTTGGCCAAGAAAAAGCAAAAGTAATTTCGAAGGAAAAAAATAACAAAGCAAGAAATAGGAAGGACCTAATTAACCAGCTATTAATGCCAGTTATAAAGCTATGTCAATTAAGCAAGTGTGATAATAATACAGGGATACAAAAATTGACCAATATATTAAAGAGTACAGAAACAACCCCACACATATATGGAACACCCGATTTACAGAAAATATGACGCTGTTGTACAGTAGGAAAAGGACAGCATTTTCCATCTTTAGGGTTGGGCCAATTCATTATCCATATAGAAAAATCATAAAAGTGACTACTTAACACTATACACAAAAAATTCCAAATGGATTTCATATCTATTTTTGAAAAGTAAAATAATTTGGGGCACAGAGGATTTTTAGAACAGGGAAACAATTCTGTATGATAGATACTATAATGATGTACCCGTCTCTGCACATTTGTCCTAACCCATAGAATGTACACCACCGCCAAGAGTGAACGTTAATATGAACTATGGAGTTCGGGTGACTATTATGTGTCAGTGTGGGTTCACCAACTGTGACAAACGCACCACTCTGTGAGGGATGTAGAAAGGGGGAGGCTGTGTGTGTGGGGGGGAAGGGGTCATATAAGAAATCTCTGTACCTTCTGCTTAGTTTTCCTGTGAACTTAAAACTGCTTCACAATTGTAAGCCAAGCACTTTGGGAGGCTGGGGCGGGAGGATGACTTGAGGCTGGAAGTTCGAGATCAGTCTAAGTAACATTGTGAGACCTCCTATCTCTACAAAAATAAAAAAATAAATTTATTTTTAAAAAAGCAGTCCAGCTTTTAGAAAAATATCTTTGTGACCTGAGAGTAGACAAAGATTTCTTAAATGGGACACAAAAAGCACAATCATAAAGAAAAATTTGGACAAATTGGGATAGATTAAAATAAGTGGTTTTGACCAGGGAAACACACATTTGAAAAAAGACTTTTCACTGGAGGTGGAGGCACAGAGAATGCTTATAAAAATACCGTCTTGGACTCTTTAAATATTTCCTTTTCCTGAGCACTTAGGTAACAATCAAGACGGTGTTATAAGTTCAGAGAGACTTAAAAGGCTGTTCTGACCACCACATAAATTTCTGTAAAATTCAGCAGAAATTTAGGTTTTCCTCCTTTCACTCCCAAGAGACTCAGAAATCAAACTCCTCCCAAGAGTTTCTCCCTTCCTGCCGTCAGTAGGAACTCTAGAAAAATCTATGAAATGAGAAATAAGAATGGACTCCTAAACCCCTCCAACCGACTCAACAGAACCCTTCTTGGCCAAGGGGACCCCAGAG
This sequence comes from Saimiri boliviensis, assembly GCF_048565385.1. NCBI lineage: Eukaryota > Metazoa > Chordata > Mammalia > Primates > Cebidae > Saimiri > Saimiri boliviensis. The sequence goes on from NC_133461.1 coordinate 61,871,874, forward strand.
TAAGCTGGGAAACTGAGTGCGGGGCCCTAACAGGATGGGAGGTGGGACCTGCCTTATTCTATCTCCTCCCTTGCCAACCCCTTTAGGCTTTATTCCCTAAGGGTTAAACAGAAACCAGCCCTTTCAGGAGACTCCTCACTAACGAACCAGTTACCTGACACTGTCCCTCCCTTTTATGTTTCAACAAAACAACTAACCAGCATTCCTCCTGTCACCTAAGCCAGAGTTCAGTGGCACGAGCTCAGCTCACTGTAGCCTTGACCTCCCAGACTCAAGCGATTCTCCCGCCTCCGCCTCCCAACTAGCTGGACTACAGGCTCCCACCACCATGCGCAGCTAATTTTTTGTATTTTTTGTAGAGACTGTGTCTTGCCACACCACAGGGCTGATTTCTGTTTAAACCTTAGGACAGAAAGCCTAACGGGGTTGGCGAGGGAGGAGGTATAACAAGGTCTGTCCCACTTTCTATCCGATGATTGCCCAGGCTGGTCTTGAACTCCTGGGCTCAAGCAATCCATCCTGCTCAACCTCCCAAAGGGAGGCTTCCTTCGGCATAAGAGACCACCAACCATGGAATGGTTCCAACGAGTCTGTGCAGGCTGTGCAGTGAGGGTTTTTGCACCTTCTGCTTCACCTTTTGATGTCAGAGGGCTGAAAACTCCATCCTGGGCTCATGCTAACTCATCTATGTTTTGAACTGGGGAACCAGGGAGAGGTATGAATCTCAGTTTCGCATGCATAGGTTTCTCTTTTCATAAATATTCATGACTCCTCCTGTAGCTTATTGAATATGGATATCTGGCCTGCTCAGCCAGAATTCCTGTTCCTTGTGCCCCTCCCCGAAGTGTGTGTTTCCTTGGCTACACTGCCCAGCTGGTCAGAATGGCTGCCCGGCAAGCTGCAGCCCTGTATGAGAAACAAGCCCTCCTTTCCAAATGTATGAACCGAGTCATTCTTCAGCTGACAAACAGAAAGTTCAGGAAAGTCAATCCAGAGCCACGCAACAGCCAGGCTGGCCTGAACTCAGGACTCTCAGATGTAGGAGTCTGGTATTTATAGGGGACAGCAACAGTAGACACTGTGTGATCACATGTGCTAAAGGAAGTCACAGCACCAAGGCCCTAATAGAACGCAAGGCAAACTTTGGAAGCCAGAGGCTCACATACGTTCTTCCCCACTGCAGAACCTTCCATAGCCTCTGCTGTGTCCTAGTGGTGGCCTCCTGGGGATGAAGACATTGATTGGCTCTTGGTTCCTGGAGTGCGTGAGAGAGTGTGTGTGTGTGTGTGTGTGTGTGTGTGTGTGTGTGTGTGCGCGCGAAGGGGGTGAGGGAGGAAGTGAAGGGGAGGAAAGAGAAGGGAGGAGGGAGGAGGAGAAAGAGATCATTGGAGGTAAGAAGATAAGGAATATCCTTGACTCCTGAGACAAGGGCTGGTTTTATTTTGTCAAACATACTTAGAGTAACTCATACATCCACAGCACTTTCTGACAACAAAAATGCTTACTAGGCCATTTATAGGTTCGTCCTCCCAAGAGCTCTGAGGCAGCTGGAAATGGAGTCCAGAAGTTTCCTGTCCTTATTCAGATAAGAATTACTGGACCATATTACCAGATCTCTTAAATATTTAACAAAAGATTCTGAGTTCCCAAGCAACATGAGCCACATACTCTCCCTTCCTGGGAAGAAGGGGGGAGGAAACCAATATGAACACTGTGAGTGATTTTAAAGGAATCCTCAAAAACAAACAAAAAAGCACCCCCGCCCTATGCCACTGTCTTCCCTAAAATAAACAGCACAATCTTCACAGTCACCATTTTTTCTGCCAAAGAAGGAATCAAATTCCCAGATGTGACAAGTCATCAGAAAGTGCAAGTCTGGAATTTAACTAAATAATGTCTCGAAAGTAATTTTTAGTCCCTGGAGGAAGTGAATATAAAGTGGGAATCTCAGGAGGCAATCCAAAGGAAGACCGTCCTCTGCCATAAAGCAAAATCCTTTCTACTCTCCTTGAAAGAACAGCTCCCAACCTTTTGAAGAGGATTCCTTTGTAATGTCAAAATATTTCCCATATCCCTTCATGACACAATGACAGGAAGAGGCTATGAATTTAGTAATGCTTTTAGATGAATTTGAATACTATTAATCACAACAGCCTTTATATCCCGTATGTTTGAAAAATTGCAGGAGTTATGTGAGATAGTGTATTCCAACTGCCAAAACTTTGAGGGGCAGATAAGGCATAGCTGTGCTTTAAAACAGTTCCATGGCCCTCAGGGTCTTTCTTGCTCTCACATCAGGCAGGAGGCATTAGAAGGAGCAATAAAAAGCAGACAGATGTTGTAAACTAATTCCCAATGACGAATTTGCAAGGCTGTGATAGGGGTGGGGTACAGGTCATGGTGTGAAACTGGAAGCCTTCCACCAGCTATCCTCAATTTCTGGCCTCTCCTAAATAGTCACTCAGAAACATTAATTAAATGTCCAACGTCACCAGGCTTGCATATGGCAGGCTGAGTTTTCACCTTCAGGGGCAATGTGATAACTAAGATTTTTCACAATTTTTAAGTATCATGAAAGATTTTAAGATATGAAATGATTAACCAAGATGAAGTATCAATTCTATACTTTTTCAAGTGGAAAACTGGAGGCTCAGAATACTGTTTGAAGTCACACACCAGTTCAGATCAGTGTGATCCACACCCTGGGCCAGAGTCCCTTCCACGATACCTTCTTGCTGAAGCTTTGGTCTTCAGGATAAGGAAGGAAAGCAAGGAGCTCGTGTCCAGATATAAGTCCAAAGATTATTTCCTTCTCTGCACAAAATGGAACATGCACAAACATATCCCCTCACTTCTTTTTGTGCTTCCATTTGCTCCACTGTCTCAAACAGCAGCTGGAGTAACTTTAAAAATGTAAATCCAGTCTGTCATGTACCTGCGCAAAACTCTTCCTTGGTCTCCCATTGCATTTGGAAAGAAAGTTCGAACCTCTCACCATGGGCCTCAGGGCCCTGTGTGACCAGCCTCCGCCTCTCGTGCAGACTCACTCCCTCACCCCGCCTCTCACTTATCTGACTTTCTTATGACTCTGCACTCAGTTCATCAAAGAGAAAATCTAGTCATGTGTGTATGTATGACTTATTACCACTTACATAATTTTCTTAAAAAATTATAACTTAGAAACATTTTATAAAATGATTAAAATTTTTTCGAAGAGGGTGCCTCAGTCTGTCCCCCAAGCTGGAGTGCAGTGGCATGATCATGGCTCACTGCAGCCTTCAAATCCCACTTCAACCTCCTGAGTAGCTAGGACTACCAATGCATCCTACTCCCACCAGCTAATTTTTTTATTTTTTGCTTTTTTTGTTGAGATAGGGTCTCACTATGTTGTCCAGGCTGGTCTCAAACTCCTGGCCTCAAGTGATCCTCCTGCTTCCACCTCCCAAAGCACTGGGATTACAGGTGTGAGATGCCAGGCCCAGAGCTGTTACCACTTACTGTGGGACCTTGAACAAGTCAGCTTTTTAGCCTCTAAATGGGCACAATAATGGCACACCCTCACAAGGTTGTTGCAGCCTGTGTCCCCTACAGCAACTGCTCTCAAAGGAATGACCCCCTTTGTTCTCACTCACCATTGTCCCCCATGTGCCCAGTGCACACTCAGTAAGTAGGGTTCAATGAGTGACTGTGGCAGTCACTGTTTTCCAGTCTGTTCTTTCTTCCCCTACTTTCTCTGCTCCCATTAATTTTCTGCTCTTGGCCTCCTTTGCTGTGTTATGCTGATTCATTGCAGTGAGAGTTAATGGCCCAGTGGGGAGCAGCTGAGGGGACACTCATTTGGTGTTAGCTTAGCCCCTCTGCTGAGAGTGCAGAAAACACACTGGAGTGTGAATATTGGAAAGGCTGCTCCAATTTCCAGGCAGCATATGGCTAGGCCAATTAGCAGTTTTAAAATCTTACACCTAGTTCATCTCTGCCATCACCTAACTTCTTGTTTTCTCTCTCCTCCTCTTCCTTTTGCATGCCTGTGAGTCTTCTGAGGGGGTCAGTTCTCCACTCCCTTCATTTGGTTTCAAACACTAGAAAACAAGGAAGTGTGAAAATAAGCTCTTTTCAGTTGGGCCCCATGATGTTCCCAGATGATTTTGTTCCTGTTGGTCAACCATTTGCCATGACAACATTCTCCTTAAGCTTATAAACATCCTGAACCCTGCACACATTGGAATGTAATGAATCAAGTCCTGCCAATACTCTGAGGCTCTGTAGTTACAAGCCTGTGCTGAGAAAGCCCTTGTTCTAGAGGCACTGGGTTTGAATCCCCCATTTCAGGACCTTTCTGAGTTCACCCGAACAAGCCTCGGCTTTCTCACACCTAAACTACAAAATACAGGTGAAAACTTCTGATTAATTTTCGAAGCAGATAAATGAGAATATGAGTCACCATTGCTTCACCTACAAATAGGTTAGAGAAATGCAAAAATCTTGCTCCAGCCACGAGCTTCCCTTATCCTAGTAAATGTGGCTTCTCTTTTATGACACCTTTTTTTTTTTTTTCTATAACCATTAGAATGAGAATCTTGGCTCTTTTTACTATGTTGGGGTTAATTAGAAAGAGAGAACAGGTGGCTGGAAATAGAAAAGGAAGTGAAGAACAAGATCAGATGTTTGATGTCTTTTTTTTTTCCATGATATTTCAGAAGGAAAAAAGAAGCTGAAGAAAAATAAACCCAGACTTTAGAAGTATTTGTTAGAACTGTGTGACAGGAAGTTAACATCACATGTTTCACCCTGTGTCTCGGGGAGCCTTGGCTGACACATTCAAAAACTCCAAGTCAAATGTATTGAGCTTTTAGTCTGAGAACCAGAAATGGAGGTGAGAAGGAGGGAGGTCAGAAGAGCTAGAGGAAGGGAGGAATAGCGACACAGTATATGTGAGGATGCAAATTAGCTACCATCTAGTAAAATTAAATTACATGTTATCTAACTAAAAGTGTAGATAGTGGCTTAAAAGTTTCTAGTAAGCAAACTACGGTAAATAGAAATTAATTGTAGAAGATATACTAACTGACTAGTTTAAGATGCAGGAGCTTACAATGGACTGGGCGCAGTGGCTCATGCCTGTAATCCCAGCACTTTGGGAGGCCAAAGTGGGCAGATCAAGAGGTCAAGAGTTCAAGACCAGACTGGCCAACATGATGAAACCCCATCTCTACTAAAAAATACAAAAATTAGCTGGGCATGGTGGCTCGTGCCTGTAATCCCAGCGACTTAGGAGGCTGGGGTAGGAAAATTTCTTGACCTGGGAGACGGAGGTTGCTGTGAGCTGAGATTTTGCCGCTGTACTCCAGCCTGGGCTACAGAGCCATACTCCATCTCAAAAACTAAAAACAAACAAAAAAAAGCTTACAATGACAACATGGTCATTGTGTTGTCATTTTTGCTTTATTTAGTGAAAATAACACTTGCATTTTTTCAGTTCACCTTACTTTTTTATGAAATATTAAGTTCTCTAGCCGCAAACTCTTCTAATGTAATTTGTTAGTTGGTTTGCTGTTTAGACACCATTCAATCTAAGAACTAGGCATCGGCCAGATCCTGGAAGCCACCTGAGTGCTGCTCTCCAACCGTGTCCCCTTAATCCTGTTAAAAATAAATCATCTCCTGGATTTTCTCACAATCAATATTTTGTCACAAATTTATATTGCTGTCTGTATCTATAGTTTGATCATTTTCACTGCTATACAGTGTCCCATTTAATGAATAGACCAAAATGTTTCCATTCCAACAGTAATAGAATTTGTCTTGATTGCCATTTTTAGTTGTTATGAATGATTCTAACATTCTTGGCCTTGCCTACATGTGTGCAGGAGCTTCCAGAATCTAGAAGTAGGAGTAGTCTTCTGCATTGTAGAGAAGAATAAGTATGTTCAGATTCACCAAGTATTGCCAACCTGTTATCCAAAGGAAGTCTGCAAATTTGTACTCTCTTCAGCAAAGAACCCTCTTGTTCAAAATCCTAACCAATACCTAGTATGTGTCACCATTTTAAAATTTTCAACCTGATAAGCATACAACTACATTTTATGGATTTTATTTGCATTTCTCAGATAATTAATGAGATTGAGCATTCAGAGATTGATTTATGATAATGATTCCTCTTTTTATGAGGTACCTGATAATTTGTCCATTTTTCTACTGAGTTCTTTTATTACTTACCTTTTTCTTACTATTTTGTATATATTCCTTGGCAATTAAACGTGCAACAGATACTTCTGTGGCCCTCTCTGTGGCAAAAAAAAAAAAAAAAATCTGTGGTTCTCTTAATGAACAGAAGTTTATTTTAATGTAATCAAATCTGCCTTTTTAAACTCATTTCTGGTTAATAATTTGCTGTGGTCTTGAGCTCTCTAACCTGAGCTCATGAAGTTGTTCTCCTCCATTGTCTTCTGAAAACTTTACAATTTTGCTTTTACATTTGGGACTTTAATCCAGTTGGAATTGATTTTTGTGCATGCTGTGAGGTAAGGACCTGATTTCCTATGTTTTCGCACGGATAGTGAATTGCAACAGAATTATGTTTTGAGACATTTGGCCTTTCCCTACTGACCTGCCATGGTTCCTTCATTATAAACCAAGTATCCATATATGTGGGGGGTTGTTTTTAAATTATTTATTCTTTTCCATTGAACTGCTTGACTTGTACCCATTTCTCTGTCTTATCTCTCCATCTTATGGTTTTTGTTAAAAATATCTTAACTGATCTTATCCCTTTGAATTCCTATGTAAATCTGGCAATCAAAATATCAGGTTTAAAAACTTTAAAAGCCTGTTGGGATTTTGGTTGAGAAACCATATTTCCATGGAGTTTTGCTAGCTTCACTTGGGAAAATTAGATCTTTCCATATTTTGTTGTTCTATTTCATGGTCCATAGTGTATTTCTCTATTTATTTAGGTCTCCTTTAATTAAAAAATATTATGTTTACGAAGATATTGTACATCTTTTGTTAAATTTATTCCAAGGCACTTCACATCATAGTAAATTATATTTTTTCTTAAATTGTATTTTCTAAGTCTTTGTTGTTAATGTTTAGAAATTAATGTTTTATGTTAATTATTGTTTTTAAATTAAGAAAATTCACCAACTTCTCTTAATTCTAATAATCCGTTGAATCTTCCATATACAATGATTTCATCTTCCAATGATGATAACTTGCTGTCCTTTCAATTTCGCTACCTTCTATTTATTTATTTACCTACTTATTCACCTTTCTATGCTGGCTGGAGTCTCTAGTAAAAGACTGAATAAAAGTGGTGATTCCTATGTTGTTCTTAATCTCAAGGGAAAAGATTTTTCTATTCCAATATTAAGTGTACTGTTTTCTGGAGCTTTTGGTAGGTCCCATTTGTCAGTGTAAGAATTTTCTTTTATTTCTTGTTACCTAAGACTTATTTTTTAATGAGGAATGCCTATCAAATTTTGTCAAATATTTTCCCAAATTCATTGAGATAAACAAATTATTTAATCTCATTTAATTTACGAATATTGCAAAGCACACTGGCCAATTTTCTAATGCTAACCAATCTTTAATTCTTTGGATAAACTCCCTCATTTGTGATCCATTACTCTTTTCATAGATTGCTGGATGTGTTTGCTAATAGCCACATGCAAATGAAGGAAACAGTAATAAAAGATGGAGCTCTTCAAGGTTTTTGAGAGATCTGAGAGGGGTATATACCACAGACCAAAAATAATTGATACTTTAATGGATACTGAGACAAGAACGATTTATGTGTAAAAGGTCTAACAAGTCTATACACTGTTAAAGGGATTATAGAGACTTAGGTCAAAATCAGTGAAAATAACAAATGGTACAGTTGCATGGCCACATTGTCTCACCTGGCCTATTTACTAGAATCTTCTCTTATAAAGAAAACTCCAGAAATCAGATAGCCAGAGCTGGGAAAGGTGGATTTCACTCTTCTGATCCCCTAGGTAAGGATTCTGAGCAACCTAGGTACCCTGCTGCTCTGACCTCTCTCTTGGCCCATGTCCTGGAGGGTTGGATCTGCCAGAGGAGGTAAATAATACCTGGAGTCATTTATTCAGTGTCTACCACAGGCCAGGCAACATGTTAGGCATTGGGGATATTGAGAAAATCTACATTTCCTGGTCCTGAAAATGTTCACCAAAGGCACAGAATATCTGGGTACCATGAGCAAGTTTCAACTTCCTAGCCCCTAGTTTAACTCATCTTTCCTTCACAATAGAAATGCCTAGGATGAATATAAGGATAAACGTTTGTAGTAAATATTCCAATTTTACGAAGAGTTCAATATGATGTGTGTGTATGTGTGTGTGTGTGTGTGTGTGTGTGTGTGTGTGTGTGTAGCTGCTGGGCTGATTTCAAAAGCTACTGTGAGCTGCAAATTCTCATTTTGCTTATTTCTTTTTACAAAAAACAAACAAACAAAAATGAGCAATGCCAGAGGTGTGAAAAGGAAAAGGCTTACCTAGCCCTCGTAGAGGCATTAAAAAGCAGAGAACAAAGGGAAAAGTGATAAAGAGGGTGACCAGTTACAGGAAAGGTCAAATCTAAGTGACAGCCTCAAGCAGGTCATGGAGCTTCTTGTTGGCTTGTGACTCTCAAAATCTAGTATACATAAGAATTGCCTAGGACTGAAGATTCTTGCTCCACACACAGATTCCAATTCAGTTGGTTTGGGATGATGCTCAGGAATGTACGTATTTAGCCATGACTGCAGGAAATTCTGGTGCAGGTTTCAGACAGCCACCCTGTTCTTCAATGCTCAACTTCAGTCTGTATTGACACACTGTGAGGAAATTTGGTAGCTAAGTGACTATTTTACAGCTTATTTAATTAATGGGCACAACCAAGCAGATGATTCAAGCCCCAAAGCACAAGTTCTGCCTTTTCCACGCACTTGATCAGCCGATTGCCCAATCTGCACTGCATTTAGAGAAACAAGAGTCAACCATTAAAGCTCAACAAGGTTTTAAGCATTAATTTCAAAATTCTGGCTGTTACTTATCCATCCCCTCTCCAGGCCTCAAACCAGGATTATGAAGATAAATATCATTTCCAGGATTTCCTCTTTTATTATATTAAATGTGTCAAAGCACTCAGGTCCATGTGCAATATTAAAAAAAAAAACTTTTTATTAAAGGGAAATGGAACTGCTATTCTGATCATTTTTGACTTGTTGAGAGATAGAAATAAACCAAGTGGAAATTATTCAAATTTCTACCTTACCATGAATCCAAAAATTTATTGGTCAGAAACAATGTCAGATTAGAAGCTCTTACCTATGGAAACATTTCCTCCCATATATGCTTTCAATTATTTGTATGTTAAAGTCATGTTGTCTTCTTGACAGCCCCCAAGCAATGTATTTCAATACTGCGTTGGAATTAATAGGACTGAACTGAAATGGTTTCCATGAAGTATGAAAATCAGAAAATACACTTCCAAATCTCATAAAGCTTTAATAGGTGAATTTATATAGAACATTCAAAATGATAAAGAAGAAATGCTGGCAAATAATATTGTTGATATGTGTGTTCAGAAGGCTGAACAATATGACTCACTATCTTTTGAATCCATCTGGTATACTTACATGAATCACATCATGTACTGGGCAGTTTATTTTTAAAATCCAATAATACAACTATTATGCTTTTGTAGAATACTGGGGGAAGGTTGTACTTCTAATTATCAAATGAACAGAAATGGCCAATACCCTTTATAATATGTATTATAGGTAGATATTAAACCTGTATGTGGAAAATATTCTCTAACCATGTGCAGAAAATTTAGAGCAAGATGAAAAAAGTATAGTGAAAAAGCAAAGTCATATTTGAATTTAAAATGCATGTAGAAATGATTTTATATAAAATCATGTTACCCCAGGGGAATAGATAAATTAATTCAAAGAAAGATGAAAAAGGATGGAAAATGCATAGACTAGTACCTTCACTTATTACAAAGTTATTTTGTCTTAACAGGCCAGAATTCAGCAAGATAGAAAAGTAAGCAATTCATTTCTTGTGACTTGGGGTAAGGTTAAAACAACTTAGCACCACAGGTCAATTGAAGATATATCACAGTTCTGTGTTTATTTTAACAAAAGAATGTTTAATTCACTGAAAAATAAATTTACTTCTAGAAAAATAAATTAAAAATGTGTTGTAATTTCTACTTCATTATCTCTAACCAATGAACTGATCTGTTTTTATAGGGCTAAGAATGTAAAGGTCATTGCTACAATCTAGAATGAGCCAGAAATCTGAGTCCCTTCCAGGGATACAGATAACATCACAAAAGCTGTCTTCAGTGTATCCCCTGAGAAGAGATGTTTGAAGTTGATTGAGTAGCTTAACAAAATTTTATCATGACGTTTGAAAATATTTACAATACTTGCCTTACAAGTAATACATACTATGCTAGTGTTATTTTCTATACAAAGGCAGCTCCTAACAATTATATCACCCTCATCTATCATAAAAATAAATTGGTGCAGACAATGCATTTCTGGTAACGATAAGTAAGGAAAATTGTCACATCACTGGTCTTCTAAAAATCAACATTAAAGAGTTGGGTGTACAAGCCACTAATGTATGTTCAATTATGTCTAAAGGTAACTGAATGTATAAGTAACATTTTCCTCTATGATTTGCATTTATTGCTACCTTCCTAGGCTATTAATTAAATAATTTTCTTTATTTCCTTTGAGACAGAATCTTGCTCTATAACCAGGCACCAGGCACCAGGATGGAGTGCAGTGGCACGATCTGGGCTCACTGCAACCTCCGTCTCCCGGGCTCAAGCAATTCTCCTGCCTCAGCCTTCCAAGTATCTGGGACTAGGCACACACCACCACACCTAGCTAATTTTTGTATTTTTAGTAGAGACAGAGTTTCACCATATTGGCCAGAATGGTCTTGATCTCTCGTGATCCACCTGCCTTGGCCTTCCAAAGTGCTGGGATTACAGGTGTAAGCCACCACGCCCAGCCAATAATTTTCAATTCTGTTTCATTTCCTGCTGTGCACAATTGTTATCTCTCTTATGTTTATGCCTATCTGCCAATCAGGTAGGTAGTAGAACATAAAAACTAACAGAGGAAATATGGGTTGATACAGGGCCCATTAAAAGATTGATGAGCCCAGAAAAACATTCTACTGGAATGCTGCAATCTGTATCTTCTCCTTATTAAGGGGAGATATCACCCAAGACTTTAATTAGTAACTAATAAAAGAAGGTAAAATTGTCCCTCAGCTACTGACTCTATCCCATGCTTAACCTGTAATTGGAGAGTGGCAAGGTCTGCCTGTCAAAACTCCAAAGACGGTAGGAGGCGGTAAGTAAGGTGTGCGAAAGCACAGCAACAGCAGCATCTCCTCGCCATACTCATCTCCTCCTTGTAATTATAATATGAACTCAAACCCATAAACGCAGTAAGAGAATAATGACACTCTTATACCACACTCAGTTTTCAGAGTACAGCTGGGAGTTTTCAAAGCAAGATACTCAGGGTTCTAATATAAGCACCTGTTCAATTTTCATTTCTGATCCTAAAATCAGGTCATAGGGAGCTTGACTCAGATGTCAAATATGGCCTAAAAGGAATCCTTAACAGATGTGCTAAGAATAGGTACAAATTGGTGTCTCAAAATAAAAGGAAGGCATGATATCAGGATAGCAGGGGTAGGCCTCATGTATCACCACTCCTCTTTCTAAGGTGAGCACTGTTAACCTATCTTGTTGCTTGTTAAAAGTGAACTTGAGTCAGGATGCTTCACACAGTTCTCTAAATGGCCTTTGCCCGTTGATCACTGTAAAAAGCATTTTACAGTAACTAGTATGATGGAACCCATACTGTGCTGAGAATAAAGTTATAGATTTGCAGCCAGTCTCAACACTAACCTACTAAGTGATTTCAACAAGTCACTTGTCATGTCTGGGTTCAAGCTTCCTTTTTTATGAAGGAAAAAAAATCCCTCAAATATTTAAATTTCTAGAATGTGCTATGCAACGATTGTAAAAAGCTATTATTTTCATGGCTTTCAAACTACCCGATTTCTACTAAATTAATTACAATGTATATAGAAAGAATATAAGCATCTATTAGTGTGAAAGTTCCCCAAATTACATATCAGATTACTTAAAGTATCATATTATCATCATCTATATGCAAGCCTTCTTCTAATCTAATTCATTATTATATTACTAATTATTGGCAGGAATTAAGAGGTTCAAGTCTTGAGCAATGTATTTTTTTGCTGTTTTGTCACAACAAAATGTTTGGGTTTTTATTTTCTGAATTAATAAATTTGACTCTTCAGGCACTAGTGAGTTACCAACTTTTCCCCTCTCATTTTGCCTTCGGAGGCATAGAAAATGTCATTACTATGCTTTCTCTCCCTTATTTTCCCTCTCCCACACAGACACATGGACCGCCATCCAGTGCTGTTTCACAGAACAAGGCCCCATTTTGTGTCCAAAAGCAGAAGATCCAACTCTCAGAGCCGTCATACTTCTATATACTTCATGAAATAAGAACCATATTTAAAGAACACCTCGATGGTAAATATGCAGAAAAAATGATAAATATGTCCATTTCAGATACAACAGTTCACTCAATATGCAGGAAAAGAAGGTCAGAACTCGATTTAGTTCTTGTTATGCCACCATTACTCAATAAGGCATTTGAAACTGTTTCCTTAGAAGATGACAAAGTATGATTTAAGGTTGCAAGAATGTTAATCACAGTAAGTATCTTGAGTAACTCCAAACCAGAGTTCACAAAAACATGTGAGCATCTGTTTCCTTTTGAATCAGTTGTAGACACTTCTTTTAAACATGTTTCTGTTCCTAAAGTCACATCTTCCATAACATTTTTCACCACCTACAAAATATTGCACTTAGTTGGCTTAGGTGACAGTGACTAGCAATCCATTATGCTAACACACATTATTAAAGAATGGTCTCCCTTCTCTAAGAGTAGTAAATGACACGTGAAGGACATTACTCATGACTTTTCACTCCTCATACTAAAACTTGTTAACAAATATATGATAATTAAAGCAGTGTGATGATAGCACCAAAACAGACACAGATGGATGAATGGAGCAGGTTTAAAAGCCTGTTACTTGATATATGGTAAATATGGCAGTTCAAGTGAGCAGAGAAATGTACTGAAAGAGTCAGATTTTTTTAAATTGTGAAATCTCTAACTCCAGATAGGAAGCAGGGAATGGTGAAATGTGAAATGCCCCCTATACATACACATCCCAACCAGCAGGCTTCCTTTCATATGTCTTCTGTCATATGGCCACCCTTGAACCAATCACTGACAATGGAAATGGAGCCTCATTATAACCTAGACTTCTGAGCATTTGCCTGAGTCACATGGGCAAAAGGTAGATATGAGAACAAAATCAGGACTCATCTACATGAATGAAGGAGGAATTACTGTTATTTAAGCAAGCATTAATGTCTGCCACATCAATGTAGTTAACTTTGCAGAAATACCAGGTAATATCATCCCATCAAGAGCTTGAAGCTCTTATAAACAATTGAGTTTATAACAGAGGTGATGTTTAATAGGGCAGACTCTCATAAGCCATTACCAAACAATGGTAATAATAACTATATAACAATGCTTTGAGTTTTAGGATACTGTCCCCTATCTTAAATGTTTTATTTTTTACTAGTCCCCAGTGAAAACTTTTTTCTACAGGCTAGTTGATGCCAGTATACATGCCATGTTTATTTTCTCATCTAGCCCTTTTCCACACTTTCAACCCACTCCAGTGCTCTATGCCAATCTTTGCACTAAAATTCATGCTGCCCTTGCTGTTGCTGTAATAGCTAATGTTTCTTAATAACCTTTATTGAACACTTGCTATGTTCCTGGCAGATTAACACCTTTTCATGAATTACCTCATCTGTTTCTCTTAATAGCCTTATGGAATAATGCTGTTTCCCCTTAGGAAATAATGTAGGGGGAAACAGCATTACTTCTACTGCAGGCAGTAGAACGCGACATGTGCACGGGCTGGCTGTGGAAGAAACCACCACTTCCTTTCCCTGTACCCAAACCCCATCTGAACACAACTTCCTTTGCACTCTGGTTATTACCAGAATTTCGCTACTTTTGCTGATTTTTAAGCCCTGTTACCAAAGAGGTAACAATGTGTCTTTTATTTGTCACAAATCTCGATGTGAATGAATAGTCTCCAAGCAGCATTGAGTGAAGTAAAGAGAGGAGGCTAACCTGAAGGAAACCTAGTTATAGCAGAGCAGAAGGAAGCGATAAAAAAAAAGCATAACCACTTCATTATTTTGCCATGGCTTAAATGTACCCTTTCTTAATAACCAGGACAGCCAAAGTCGCTACCATTGCTTGAACACCTACATTGTCTACCATCTGTAAGGAATTTGGATATTATTTCCACTGTTTTGTAGAGGTGGAAAGCTGGAGCTCAGAAAAGCTAACACCTTTCCAAAGGCCATGTATCCAGTTAAATTGCATATCACAGTTCAGATCCAAAACTCATGAGCATTCCTCCTCAGCACCACACTGTCTTCATATTTCTGTATCTTACACTGTTACTTTATCTTGAAACCTATTACAAATTTTTTGTATCTTTGTCTTAGTATGAACCATTTTTATGGATCCTGCCACCAAATCTTGACCCACAAATGTTAACTTTGCAGACATACCAGGTAATATCATCCCCTGAAGAGCTTAAAATAATTAAGGTTATAACAGAGGTGATATTTACAGGGCAGACTCATAAACCATTACCCAACAGTGGTCATAATATAATAATAAACAGGGGCATTTGGATGACATGCATAACAAACAGGTGCTTGTCTCCTCATAGGAGGCAACTACTTGAAAAATAAACAAGCAAACAAATAATAATAACAACAACAACAACAAACCAGGGATGGGGGAGCTACATCAGGGACCTGAAGGAGGTGCTTTAGTCCCGATTCACCAGGAAAGCAGAATCAATGCAGAGAGAGAGAAATATTTGTTTTAAGAAGTGGCTCATGTGTTTGTGAAGGATGGCAAGCCTAAAATCTGCAAGGCAGGCTGGCAGTCTGGATACACAGGGAAGAGTTAATGTTGCAGTCTTGAGTCTGAATTCCTCAGGGCAACATGTTGGAAAATTAGCCAGAGTTTCTATGTTGCAATCTTGAAGAGAATCTTCTTTATTGGGAAACCTTGGTCTTTGCTCTTAAAGCCTTCAACTGATTAGATCGCACCACCCACATTATGGAGAGTCACATACTTTACTCAAGATCTAATGATTTAAATGTTAATTATATCTTTAAAAATATCCTACTGCAACATCTAGACAGGTGTTTAACCAATCAACTGGATACCATAGCCTAGCCAAGTTGATGCAAAATATACAATCACAGAAAGGTTAGGTGAAATTCACAGCAAGGACAGCAAATGCAGTACAGCAATACCACATGTATATGTATCCCCCCTCTCTGCCTGAGACCATGACAGACATCATTCATCAGCTAAGGCCCTCGTCTCCATTGAGTTCTACACAGCACAGCTCCAAAAATCCAAGCAAAATTAGAATATGAATTGAAATCTACCAGTCATCCATAGTCTGGACCACGTAGTCCAGTACCATTACCACAGATCATGTTTGCTGAGGCCAGCAACTAATGTGGCAGCCCCAGTCTCCTCTGGGGTCTCTCTTAGTTTATCTGGATTTTAAAAAATACTACTGTTTTCCAGTTTACATGGATTTTACAAAATCCAGATAAATTAAAAGCAAAAAAAGCATTTTGTCCCAATTAACATATTTCTGAGCAAAAAGATAAAACTTCATGATAATCTATATACATAATTGTCTAGGAACAAAATGACGCTTATCTCATTAAAACCTGTTTATGTAAACTACTTAACATTCTAGCTGATGCCTGGCACATTACAGTTAGTCTTCACCTGCAGGCTATCAGGCCTATATTGGCCTAAAATTTTAATAATTATAACCATTTGAAATTTTACACTGGGTACAATTATACTTGTCAGTAAGACTGGAATGCCTTCTGTATTACTAATTCACAAATTTGGGATATTCAAAAATATTCTGATTTTTAACAAAAATACTGCCTATCATGTGTGATGTGGCAAAATACGTGGCACTAGAAATTTTGGCAGAAATTCATTTGATCCTATCAATCACAAAATAAAGGCAAAAAGTCAACTTTGCAATGGAACACAAATAAACTCCAAGTAAGAGGAAAGACCCATCCTTTTATACTTACATCTATCCTTGAATAAGGTTCCAAGGATCTCTATAGACAGGGCATTCATTCTGTGTCTTAATTAACTATTTCAAGGTCTATTTATGTGATTGCTAACTCTGTGTTTCCATATTCCATAATCTGACCGATAATAAGCACTTGCAACTTTGATTTCATGGCCCCAGTTGTTTTACTGAATAACTGAACAAGTTAAACACTCGGTTCCAATTTCCTTATGTTTAAATAAAGAGGCAACCCTAGAATTTTGAGTCTCTTCTAAGCAAAGATATTGTGCCGTCCCCTACCACATTGTATATCCTCACTAATAACAATAGCACACTTACATTTTATGTGTGTGTTGACTCATTTAATTCTCATAAAAACCATGGTATGCAGATTGTTTTTCAAAATGACCAAAGCAATATATCTGTTTCCTCATTTTCTTCAGAACCTTGTCATTCTTCTACAAGGAATGGAATGTCTTTCATCTCCCCTTGAACTTGTGTGGCCACTTGTGACTGCCTCAATCAATAGAATATGGTAGAAGGAAAATGACAAGGATCCATCATAAAAAGGATTACCTGGCTTTGTCTCCCTTAGAACCCAGACAACATGATGCAAGGAGACCTAGGCCACATGGAGATGCCACATGCGGATGTTCCAATCAACAGAACGCAGCTAAGATCTTGCCTGCTGAACAGCATCAACCACCAGTCATGGCAGCCAACAAGATGATTCCAGACACCAGCATTCAAGTCATCCCTGCTGATGCCAAGTGAAGCAGGTCCAAGCTATTCCTGCCCAGCCCTGCCCTCTGAATGGAAGATTAATGACCCAAAATGAACGGAGTCATGTTGTAAAGACACAAAATTTTGTGGTGAGTTGTTATACAGTAACAGAATAAGGCTGGTAGTATTTTTTCTTCATTTTACACATGAGGAAACTGAGACAAAGAAAGTCTGCAGGCTGAACTCTTAAGCAATATGCTACACTTCCATTTAATAAGTGATTATTGAAAGAATGATTAGTCATTCTGGGCAAGGATTTCTTGAGTAATACGCAACATGCACAGACAACCAAAGCAAAAATGGACAAATGGGATCACATCAAGTTAAGAAGCTTCTGCACAGCAAAGGAAACAATGAACAGAGTGAAGAGAAAACCCACAGAATGGGAGAAAATATTCGCAAACTTCCCATCTGATGATGGGTTAATACCAGAATATATAAGTAGATCAAACAACAATATTTGGGAAAAAAATCTAATAATCCAATAAAAAATGGGCAACAGATCTGAATAGACAATTCTCAAAAGAAGAGATACAAATGGCAAACAGGCATATGAAAATGTACTCAATATCATTGATCGTCAGAGAAATGCAAATCAAAACTACAATGAAATATCATTTCACCACAGCTAAAATAGTTTATATCCAAAAGACAAGCAATAACACATGCTAGCGAGAATGTGGAGAAAAGGGAACCTTTGTACATATTTGGTGGGATTGTAAATTAGTACAACCACTATGGAGAATAGTTTGGAGGTTCCTCACAAAAGCTAAAAACAGAGCTACCACAAGATTTAGCAATCCCACTGCTGAGTATATACCCCAAAGAAAGAAAATCAGTATCTCAAAGAGATATCTGCACTACCATGTTTATTACAGCACTATTCACAAAAGCCAAGATTTGGAAGCAACCTAAGTGTGCATCAACAGATGAATGGATAAAGAAAATGTGATACACATACATAATGGAGTACTACTCAGCCATAAAGAAGGATGAGATCCTGTCATTTGCAACAACATGGATAGAACTGGAGGACATTGTGTTAAGTGAAATAAGCCAGATGCAGAAAGACAAACATTGCATATTTTCACTTATTTGGGAGAGCTAAAAATTAAAACAATTGAACTCTTGGAGGCAGAGAGTAGAATGCTCATTACCAGAGGCTAGAAAGGGTAGTGGGGAGTGGGGACAAAATGGGGACAGTTAATGGGTACAAAAAGTAAAACAGGGTGACCTTAATCAACAATAATTTAATTGTACATTTTAAAATAAGAGTATACTTGAGAATTTTTAAACACAAAGGGTAAATGTTTAAGGGATGGATGCACCATTTACCATGATGTGATTATTATGCATTGTATGCTGGTATCAAAATATCTCATGTACCCCATAAATATACGCACCTACTATGTACCCACAAAAATTAAAAATTTTTTAAAAGTTTTACAGAATAGTCTTTGATAATTAGTCATATTGATTTCTTGTGACACTGCAATGTGCATCTTAGCTAACCTAATTACTTAAAATACATTTTTACATCATTTTTATGTAACTATGTGTATTTGTCTCTAAAAAATTATGTTACCAAAGGCTAAATGATTGCCAACAACATATTTTAGGGAGGGAAAAAAGTCCTATATCTGAAAATAGTTTGTTTCTTGATCTATTCTATTTATGTTTATTAAAAATATATAAAAAATTAAAATTTTACTGCTGGGAGAAGCAATTTCTAAGAAGCCCAAGTCAATTAATTTATACTATACCTATAAAACCCCCTCTAAGGAACATTTTAAGACTGAATATGAAAATTAAAGTTCTGCCAGTGAAGAAAAGAGTTACTATGGAAGAAAATAGGTGTGGTATCTAAATTACACACCTTTTGTTTTAAAGTTTGCAGCATAATTAGATAATTTGAAGCAAGATAAATGATTTGGTTAAAAATCTTATTTAAACATTGTTTGAGTTACAATGGATGGGAAATATTTCATTTCACAATTGGTTAAAAATTATTGAATCATTAAAACCCCACAAGTTGATATTGTAATGTGAAAATTAAGCAGCTTAATAAACTGTACTAATTACTAATGGCCATGAAAATGCTCAGATCCTTTCCCAGGAGATAATTTACTTTTACTGACCATCACACGGCGGCATAATACATGCAAATTTCCTTGGGACTAACTGAACACAATTGCTGAAAGCTATTTTCAGAATTAAACAAAACTTTAAAAATATTAAATCATGGTCCATTATTGGTGTTTTGTGTGTGTGTTGTGTTCCATCAAAAAGCTTTCCAAATTTCTGTAATTTTTTTCCAAATCACTGATTCAAGAAACTGACATTTTCTCCATGTCCAAAAAGAAAAACAGCCATCAGTGATTTGAAAGCCCAACAGAGACAGCTGGCAGCTCTATTGGGAGCCAAAACAGAAATCAGGGGTTGAGTTTTGTTATATTCTAGTTGGAATAAAATAATGTGCTGTCCTTTGGAGGAAAAAACACAGTCAAGACAACTGGCGGGGTGTCATGTTTCTTGGTTCTGTGCCTTAACACACTCAGCACCCATTAGGGCAGGGGTCCTGTCTGTTTAGCACTAGCCTAGGTGTGGCACGTAATGGTTGCCTAACAAATAGTCAATATGACCAAGCTGTTTCCGTTGCTGAGAATTTGAAGATGAGGTTCAATGAATCATCTTGACCTCTAGGAGTGCAGAAGTGCAGTGGGGCTGGTGATCCCTAAACATTCTGTTGCATTGATGGTGCCTGTAGCATTAAGTGCTACGGAAGTGCTCGTCTCTGGGCCGTCTTTGGTATGATAACCTTTGGCCGTCTGCTGTGTGCAACTAAAGACTGAGAAATGGAATTGCAGCCCCAAAAAGGGGGTGGAAAATTAACTCTGGGCTGACTGAGATTTTGCTTGCCCACCCCAGCACTCTTTCTGAACTTTGACAACAAAAATCGAAGGAAGATGCTCTGAGCCTTTGCTCCAGAGCCCTCCCCTGTATTCATTTCAGATCTGCTCTTTGCTCTCTCCCCTGGTTTTCCTGGTCACCTATGTCAGCTTTTCTCCCATGAACATCCTTTTTTAAGACTTTCAAATGTGCAGGGAAGGTGCAATCATGCTGTGGATTCTGATGTTGGAGATGATCCAGGCTGGTGAGAAACATCCTGAGTGCCATTGCCTAGGAAGGTCCAAGCTCTTGAGGGCTTACTCTCCCTATGCCCTGTGCTGTGGAAGAGGCAGTGTTAATAGAATTCTCTTTCAAGGGACTTTGCCTATAGGGACTGTGAGGACCACTTACCCCACCTAGGAGCAGCCAAGGTCCACCTTAGAAAGCTAGGCCACTGACAGTGGGGGATGGGAAGTTAGGGAGAGAGAGCATGGGGAGAAATGCCAGATATAGGTGAAGGGGAGGAAGGCAGCAAATCACACTGCCATGTGCGTACCTATGCAACTATCTTGCATGTTCTTCACATGTACCCCAAAACCTAAAATGCAATTAAAAAAAGAAAAAACAAAAAGAAAGCTAAGCCACTTTGTCTGGTCTTATCAGCAAATTGATAGCAAAGAGTGATAAGCAAAATTGCCCACTGTATAAAGCACTGAGGAGGACTGATTTTGCAGAGTAAACAGCCTCTCAAAGAGCAGGAAGCCCTATAACCCCAGAACTTTGGGAGGCTGAGGTAGGTGGATCACTTGAGGCCAGGAGTTTGACACCAGTCTGGCCAATATGGCAAAACCCCATCTCTACTAAAAATACAAAAATTAGCCAAGCATGGTGGTGCACGCTTACAGTCCCAGCTACTCGGGAGGCTGAGGCACAAGAACTGCTTGAAGCCTGGAGGTGAAGCTTGTGGTGAGCTGAGACTGTGCTACTCCACTCCAGCCTGAGCAACAAAGGGAGACTCTGTATTAAAAAATAAAATAAAATAAAATAAAAGGCAGAAAGCAATCATCTCAGATGTAGTGGCCGTGACATTGTAGAACAGAGCAGATGCCATCATGGAAACAACTCTACTGAATAGGAGGAAACTGGCCTCATGTGCAGGCCCCAGATGCCCTGCAGAGACAGAATACTAATCTTTCCAGGGTGGTCTTTGCTTTGAGGGACTGTCCTGTGCACTGTAGGAGGGTTAGCAGCATCCCTAGCCTCCATTGACTAGATACCAGTAGCTAGGGTCAGCTTTATGGGTAAGTAACCAATATAACCACACAAGGCCCCACACTCAGAAGCACTCTGTGCTTGGTTTAAAGCTCTGCTGTTGCTGTCTCAAAATTCTTAATGATCTTATCTTCATAAGACTTGCATTTTGTAAGCGAAATTCAATAGAACAATGGAACCTCACCTGCAGAGAGGAGATGTGTGCAATTTGTCATTCCTTGTCACTCCGTTTATATACGCATAAAGCCTTAGCGATGCCCCACAAGCACAGAATTACAGTGCCATGTGATGCCTGTGAGTTCAAAGAGACTTAAAGCCTCAAAGTGAGTAGAAGGTAAGCATGGGACATTGGCAGCTGAGTGTGGGTAAGTGGAAGGCCACGCTTTCTGTTAGAACTATAACTTGCTTAGAACACACACAGAAAAGATCATGGCATCCTAGGAAACATAAACAACCAAGGGACCCTATTATGTTCTTTCTTGCTCTTGTTTCTTCCCTGTATTGGCCAAAAATCTACACTGAAAATGATGACATAGAGGCAAGAGAGAGACAGAGAAGTCCTGAGTTCCTTTTCCTCTCAGTCCTTCCTAACTCATCAGTAAGCCAAAGGTAGACCATGTAGGTGGAACATGTGCATATCACAAAATGAAATAAAAACAGTTCAGTAAGTTTATGCAGCATTTCCACTCTTCAGGTAAGAAATACATATGCATGTACAAGCTATGAAACTCAGCTTGTACAATTTTATTGATTCAGCATATGAGTTTAATTTGTATTTGAAACTAATATTGTATGGTATTAAAATGAATAATAAAATTCATGCTCATGCTCATAACTTTAAATTATAGCTTTTTTCTTTTTCTTTTTTTTTTTTTTTTTTTTTTGCTTAGTAAAACACGAAATGGCAAATTCAAAACACAATGATAAGAGGAGAGAGAGAACGCTTTCTATTTTAATGCATTTGGTGACATTTTGTCATGCTTTTTGAACAACAGCCCAACATTTACATTTTGCACTGGACCCTGCAAATTATGTAGTTGGCCCTGCCAGTAGCAATCCTCAGTCATGACAAATGAACATGTCTCCAGACATTGCCAGATATCACCTGGAGAAGGAAGAGAGGAATAAAATCACCTCTGGTTCTGGCTAAGAACCACTGCCCTAGACAGTCTGTCTTTATCAAAATGACAAATAAAGACTGGTAAATAGGCCAGGCGGGGCTCACACTTTGTAATCCCAGAACTTCAGAGGCCGAGGCAGGTGAATCATTTGAGGTCAGGAGTTTGAGACCAGTCTGGCCAACAGGGTGAAACCCTCTCTCTACTTAAAAAACAAAAATTAACAGGGCAGTCGTGGCACGTGCCTGTAATCCCAGCTACTCAGGAAGCTGAAGCAAGAGAATCGCTTGAGCCTGGGAGGTGAAGATTGTGGTGAGCCGAGATCGTACCACTGCACTCCAATCTGGGTGACAGAGTGGAACCCGGTCTCAAAAAAAACCCCAAAAACTGGTAAACAAAGACTCACACAACTTCAAATGAAAAAGTGTTATGAAAGCCAAGTGCTTAAAATCCTGTAGACACCGTAGGATCCAAGTTCTATGATAAGATGTCTAAACTTAAGATCCTTTTTTGAATGTGTCGCGCCTCCCAATATTTGGTGTTTTTCTGTCAGGACAATGTAAGATTAGAAAAGGATGAGACACATCTCCTTCTTTGATAAAAAGAGAAAAAAGCAAATATGAAAAGTAATGACTAGATAATAAAAACTGCAGGTATTTCTCAAGCAACTTTAAGAAAAAACACATAAAATAACAACAGAAAATCTAATTCACTTAAATTCTCCCTGCACCTAAATACAGCTTGGAAAGTCTTCATGTACTTCCAAGGGTACACATAGTTCAACTCAGACACATGCTGTAGCTTCAGGGTGTGTTGCTCTTGGGATACAATGAAATACTGTGGTTCCCAAAGGCCAGCATCCAATGGAATCACAGCTTCAGCTAGCTCAGTGGCAGCAGTAAGCTCACTAAGAGTGCCATAAAAATGCCTAACGATATCAGGGAGTTCTGTTCTTATTGATTTATGCAAGGTGAGCCTTCAATTAAAGTTAAAAATCTTAAATGCAAATTATAACTCAAATTTATATATGATGTATAGTTTACGAAGCAGATTTTGTAATGTTTCTATTTAAATCATTGTTATAACCCTATATGATAAGAAAGAAAGAAATTATTATTACTATTGTATAATTAGGTAAACTTAGATTCAGAAAGACTAACTATCCTCAAGTCAAATAGCAGGTTAGTGGAAAAACCTTGTATTAAAACCAATTTTCTGATTTCAAGCCCAGCAATGTTTTCCTATGCCATGATACCTGCATATTGACTTGGAGTTTATTTTTTTAAAAGAGATGACATTTTACATGTGTATTTTCTATTTTCCATATACATAGATATCTATAGCTATAATTACCTTTTGCAGAAGTTTGACAAACATTTAGGCAATTCAATCCCAGAATTCTCAAAACGAAGTAAAATACTTAGCATGTTAAATAACATTAAATATTTATTTTCAGACTCATGCACTGTATAAATACTCTATAAATAATAAATATGCTGTGTTTATTTTTCATATATAAATTGCTTCTAAGTTAAGTCATATAACAAAAATAGAAGCCTTGAGCCTAAGGAAAAACTGATTTGATAATACACTCGATTATTTCTTCTGTTTGAAATTTTCAGTGCCATGCCCTTCTGAAATGCGGTACTAAGAACACTGCCCCTATTTCTCCATTTGACCCAGATGATTGTCTGAAGGAACATCAAAAGCTGCTTAGAACGTCATTGGAGAAGACATGGTGTCAACACTGCCTGAGGAATTGCTGAGCGCAAATGTTGTGGATTCTGTCTTATTCCTTCCTCAACTGTAACTCTTTGTCCACCTGGGTCATGTCTGTAGGTAAACAGCCAGGCAAGAGTGTCCCTAATGTCCTCACTGCACATCCAGGTTGGTGTTGCTCTGGGTGGCTTCATGCTCCTGCTTTCTGCCTCCTGTATTTGAGGACTGTGCTTCATCCCCTAGCCTAACCATGGTAGGACTCATCTGCCTAAGGACAGACAGACCCTCCTGTTTATTGATATGCATGGTTTTGTGCATGATATGGTAATTGAATGATTGAGATTTCACCATGAAGAAGTGGAACAAGCCAGGCATGGATGGTGGCTGGGGTCTGTAAGCTCAGCTACTCTGGAGGCTGAGGCAGCAGGATTGCTTGAGCCCAAGAGTTCAATACCAGCTTGGGCAACAGAGCAAGACCCACCTCAAAAAAAAAAAAATGGAATTGGGACAAGATTACTCTCAGTATCTAAAAAGCAACAATCCTGCAGAGCTGCCAGTGACCAGAAAGGTGTGTTCTTCAAACCAGGGCTAGGCTTGAGGGGAAGGCCCCCATGGGAGCAGCAGAGTTAGAATCTTCTCTTGGTTTATACTTAATGGGAAAACTGTGAGATAGAAAGAAAGATAGTCATTTGTTCCTTCATTTATACAACATGTACAGAGCACTTGTATGTGCCAAAAGGAGATGCACAGCAGCAGGAGAATAAAGAATCAGGTAAGCCACCTGCCTGTTGTGCCTGCCCTTAAGAAGTCAGATCTGAACTTCTCAACCCAACCACACAATCAATTGCCTGGAGAGCTTTTAAAAAAAAATTATGCCAGGACACGCCCTTAGAAATTTTTATTTTACCAGCCTGGGTGGTTCCCTGAGCTTTCCAGGTGCACTCAGCTCTGATAATCCCTGAGCCAAAGCACAGACAGTAATGAGGTAAGCTGGAACAGGAACTAAGAATTAAAATATTTGCAATCAGATTAAAAATCCTCACCCTTTAAAGGTATTGGTATGCCAATTTTCTTTGGGTTTTCTCTTCATGTTTAATAAAAGTCAATCTCAGCTATGCTTAGAAAACTCAGGAAAAAACATGTCTAACCATGCTCAAAGCATCATTTTTTAAAATAGACTAAGAGTATAAGAGTGCAATTTTGTTACATGAATATATTGATTAGTGGTGAAGTCTGGACTTTTAGTGTATTCATCACCTGAAGAGTACATTGCACCCATTAAGTAATTTCTTATCCCGCACCCACTTCCTACCTTCCTACCTTGTGAGTCTCCAATGTCTGTTACCTCACTCCTTGTGTCCATGCATACACATTATTTAGCTCCCATTTGTGAGAACATGTGGTATTTGACTTTCTGTTTCTGAGTGGTTTAACTTGATAATGGCCTCTAGTTCCATTCATGTTGCTGCAAAAGACATTATTTCATTCATTTTTACAGCTGAGTATATGTGTGTGTATATATATATACCATATTTTAGGTACATAAGTGTATGTACATATATATATATATATATATATATATATATATATGTATACCATATTTTCTTTGAATACTTAGGTTGATTCCATATCTTTGCTCTTGTGAATAGTGCTGCAATAAATATATGAATGCGGTATCTTTTTGATATAAGGATTTCTTTTCCTTTAGGTAGATACCCAGTAGTGGGATTGCTGGATCTAATGGTAGTTCTAGTTTTAGTCTTTTGAGAAGTTGGAAGCCTGGCACACCTTCATCCTGTCTTAGCTGTGGCAGTGCTCATTAAAAGGAGATAACTTCAAGTAGAAGATAAACTTCATGGGCCTGAGGTAGGACCCATATCAAATACATCTGCTCCCCTTAGAAAGTCTATTTTCAGTTCTTTAATATGCTCCTTCCTCGAAGACATCTTTGTTGCTGTTTAAAGGTACTAAAGGCCATTTCTTTATAAGGTACACTTATGTACCTAAAAGGACATGACAAAAAGGACCCTCTTTCACCCTCAGTAGCTTCCCTTTCCCCATCCCACATTCCAGCACTCACAAATGGAGTCCCATGCTTGGCCCAGTGGTGCTAAGGGACTGTTGGTGGAAGAGGGTTTCTTTATTGGAACACAGCTTTAGTGTAGGCTTCCCAGAGGGACTCAAACCTAGAGCAAGGCAGTCACTTTCTCCCCAAAACAACTGATGCATCTTCCTCTCCAACCTGCTTTGCTCTCTGCCTTTCAATCACAGCACTCTGACACTTTAGTGTCCTTCCTTATATTAAGGTTCTGCTCACTACCTAGCAGAGTGCATAGTTCATAGAAGACAGGCAGCGAATGTTTCTGAAATAAATGAATCAAATTATATGAAGTGTTTATCCTCCATACTGCCCACATATTTATGGCCTTAACTGATATCCTCAGCTCCATTCCCACCAAGGCAGTTGTTTTCTTTTTTCCAAGGCCAGGTGCATGTGACTGAGAGATT
Source organism: Saimiri boliviensis (assembly GCF_048565385.1). NCBI lineage: Eukaryota > Metazoa > Chordata > Mammalia > Primates > Cebidae > Saimiri > Saimiri boliviensis. Next base: position 61,898,473 of record NC_133461.1, read on the forward strand.
CGTGGGGACAGACCTACTCCTGTCTAAGGCCGATACAGGAGAGGTGCTCATATTGGTGCTCATATGGCCAACAGCTCCACTCAACTAGCACTGTCCTGTAGGCACAGCAAAGAATGGCAAGATAAGAGAAGCTTTACACATTGTCCTTCCTGACATAAGTTATTTTTAGAGTAAAGTAACTATTAATTATTAACTCATATAGCATGACCTAATCAGATGGGGAAATAATCTACTCTGAAGCATGAGTCAGATTGCAATTAAGGCTGTAGGGAACTTCATTCTAAATTTCCTGATTGGAGAGTTATTAAAATCTCATCTATGGTATGGCAATAAACACATAATTTCATTTTTTATTCCCCCCAAAATGCAAAAATAAAATGGAAAGTTTGAAATAAGTGCACAAGAATGTTAGAAATAAATTTCATGGAGATAAAAATTAACAGCTTCTGTCAGGCAACACAAGATGTGGATCCCATAGAGCCCTCCTGTCTAAATACCAAAAAAACTCATCATACTTGTCCTGAATATAGATATTACATTCATAATTTCATTGTGTGTCTGGAGAGCCATAGCAACACTTGTCTTAGTTTGAAAAAAAAAAATAGCCAGGTAAGGTGGCTCATACCTATAATACCAACAATTTGGGAAGCTGAGGTGGGAGGATCCCTTGAGCCCAGGAGTTCAAGACCAGCCTGAGCACTGAGTGAAACCTCATCTCTTAAAAAAAAAATGCAAAATTAGCTAGGCATGGTGGCATGTGTCTGTAGTCCCTGCTACTCGGGAGGCTGAGGTAAGAGGACTGATTAAGACCAGAAGGTTGAGGCTGCAGTGAGCTGTGATTGCACCATTACACTCCAGCCTGGATGACAGAGTAAGACCCCACCTCAAAAAGAGAATAAAAGACATAAAATTTTTTAAAAGAATTCGGAGAAGACATTTTACTTTTGTCTTCTCATTGTAGCAAACTGATCAGCTGGGACTATTTGGAATATGGAACAGCATTTTAGCTACAGGTTAAAGAAAGACAGTTCTACTTTGGCATTTATTTGGATAAAGTTGTTCCTTGCTGAAAAGTGCAAGTGATGCATATGGCACAGAGTAGGTCTTCTATAAGTGTAAGCTCCCTTGCCTTTTCTTACATTCATCTCCTCTGCCTGGTAAAAGTCATTAGTGAGAGCTAAGAAGCTAAATCTCCAAGGATTCTGGGGATGACGATGTGGAACAAAATCAAGATTTTAAAAGAGGTACAGGAGTTATATTAACTTACTCAAAGTCACACAGCAAGTCAGTGCTTTTGAAGAAAACTCCAACCCTCTCCTAATCCCTGCCTAGTGATTGCATGGTTGTTTCACCAACAAGGTTTGTGGCTTTCCTCCTAAGAGCATTCAAGATCAAAGATAATGGTCAAAGAAAAGTATCCAAGAATATATGTGTCTAGCTATGACATAAGACCACAGGATGGTAATGTAGATCTAAATACCTCACAATACAAATTGACCCTACCTAAGTAGTTAAGTATTAAAAACATAATGCACTATACCTTCACCAGAAAATCATCATTCAGGGACACCAGGTGTTTTGACATGTTCATCTTCATATCTAAATGTATTCAACTTTTAAATTTGGAAGAGATCAGAATTATTCAGATGAGCAAGATGGCCATCTGCTTTCGAGCATGCAGCTGCTAGCCTTTAAACAGCAACTTTCCATGATTCATAACTTATTCATCTCAGGATGCACTCAGACATCCGCTTTATCATCAACTTAGTTTATTGTAGCATTTTGCTTTAAAATTTCTTACTATCTGCACAGGTAACATAGTAATTCAGTAAGTTGATCTTTTTCCATGGAAAGAATCAACTGTTTAGATCCCCACTGACGGTTCAATGTTGAGATCACCATATGCAAATGTATATGAAAGATACATTATTAGTCATCCCTCTATAAAACAACAATAACATCAGTAATAGCTTCTTTACCCTACCATGGGCTAGGCATTTCATCTTTATTTTCACTACGACTCTGGAAAACAGATATTATGATCTTCATTTTTCAAATAAGCACATCAGCAAAATTGGATAATTTACACAATGCCACTAAATGTGAAAATGGCAGAAATTAGTTGTTTGAAACCTGCCCTATCTGTCTGCAAAGCCAAGCTTCTGCAACAACCAACTTTGCCTCATATTTGAATTGCTATGGAATAACTGAAATATTCTTATCAGTTTTATAGAGACGGAGAGACTGTACTTAGCCAATTCTATTGATTTTCACCTCAAGAAAGCTCATGCCCGTGGCACTTAGTTAATATAAATGCTTTGAAAACTACAAGGCACAGTGTGAATTTGTTAGGTCTTCTTATTTGTCTAGACAAGTTTTGGCAATCCTGGCTGTCTATTCTTTACTCTCCATCCCTGACAGCAGCATTCAGGAATACATGAAGAATCTAGGAATTGTACAAACACAGAGTCCACTTCTCTGCAGGACAGAAGAGCATCTTATATCCTCTAACTTTGAAGAAAAGGTGCTGGACATACAGAAGATTCTTTCTAAGGAGACCAGTTTTAAAGTGCACATATTTTTTTGTCCCTAAATCTATTATGCAAATTGTTTGTTACCTCCTACTTAATAACTATGTTGTTTACAGGAAAAAAAAAAATGGCCCAACTTTCAAATCCTGGTTCTGAAACCTAAAATAGGTCAGGTATTTAGAGTCTCATTTTTATCATCTGAAAGGAAAAATATAAATAATGGCACCTTTTGCTGTCTTTTTAAAAAATGATATCTAAAAGACAATTGAATGACATAAAAAAAATTAGAGTTCACTGTGTAAACAGACACATCAAAAAATAATTTGCATGTCAGGTTAAAATTTTTGTTACAAAAAGAAAAATATATATTCATACAGACAAAGGATATGAAGTTATATTCAATGTGTCGGTAATGATTAGTTGAATGATACTGTGAGTGATTTTATATTTTCATTTGGTTAGTTACACTTTCTAAAATTTCCAAAACTATACCAACAAAAATTTTCAAATGGTGAAATACAATTCAGTTTTAAATGATAATGTGAAATCAGACAATACAGTAATTAGAAAAGAAAGACATGTAGGTAGTCAGTAGCCAACTTAAACCACCTTTAAAACTCTTTGCAGTTGATTAAAAAGCAAGATTTTTAAAAAAGTGTTGAATTTAATGTAAAAGGTAGTTTAAAAGTAAAAAAATGGAAAATGATACAAAGTTTATTCTTGTTATTCACAGTAGTTATTTTCTATAAAGTTACTGCAAAGACTTATTAGATCATATTGAAACTATTGATCTTATGAAAAATGCAGGGTTAGTTTCCTGTGAGCCTCTTTCACAACATTTTTTACAATTGAGCAATAAATACACAACCTTGTTTAATATGTGTTTCTGTTTAAAGACGCCTTACTTAACATATGCTGTTGATCCACTAACATTGATTTCACAAACAATAGTACTATAACTCATGGCTGAATCAAGCCAACCTAACACATGTGTATTCTCCATAAGGCACATCACAGCCTTCTTGTGCTTGGAAACAATATAGAGCACTTCAGCACTACATTCAAGGGTCGTTTTAAACAGTAAAATCACCAACAAAAATACAAAGCACATGGCACTAATAGAGCACAGCAAGAACATTTGTTTATAGTATCAGAGCAGGAACAAAGAGAGAGTGTTCAACCTTAGCTGGAAATGTGTTAGGTGGCTCAAATTTTCTGCTACTCTGCACATGCCCCACAATGACAGCAAAAGTGCTGCAATGAATTGGGGGTTACAAATAAATTTTAGGGAGTGGGCAAACTTGCAAATATGATATTCACAAATAATGAGGATCTACCATATCATTCAAATACTAATCAAAAGAAAGTTGGTCCTAATCAACATAGTACTGGATGTCCTAGCCAGAGCAATCAGGCAAGAGAAAGAAATAAAAGACACCAAACAGGAGGAAAGTAAGCCAAACTCTCTCTGTTTGCAGACAGTATGATTCTATTCCTAGAACATCCCATAGTCTCTGCCCAAATGCTTCTAGTTCTGATAAACAACAACAGCTAAGCTCAGGATACAAAATTAATGTACGAAAACCAGTAGCATCTCTATATACCAATAACCTCAAAGCCGAGAGCCAAATTGAGAATGCAATCCCATTCACAATAGATACAAAAAAGAATAAAATACCTAGGAATACAACTAACCAGGGAGGTAAAAGATCTCTATAATAAGAATTACAAAACACTGCTCAAATAAATCAGAGATGATACAAACAAATGGAAAAAATTTCATGCTCAAGAATACGAAGAACCAATATTGTTAAAATGGTCATATTGTCCAAAGCAATTTACAGATTCAGTGTTATTCCTATCAAACTAACTACCAATGACATTCTTCTTGGAATTAGAAAAAATATATATTTTAAAACTCATATGAAACATACAAGAAAAAAACATCCTGAATAGCCAAGGCAATCCTCAGCAAAAGGAACAAAGCAGGAGGCATCACATTACTCAGCTTCAAACTATACTACAAGGCTGCATTAACCAAAGCAGCATGATACTGGTACAAAAACAGACACGTAGACCAATGGAACAGAATAGAGAGCCCAGAAATATTACTGCACACCTACCACCATCTGATCTTCAACAAAGTTGACAAAAACAAGCAATGAGGAAAGGACTTTTTATTCAATAAATGGTGCTGGGATAGTTGGCTAGCCATATGTGGAAGACTGAAACTAGATCCTTTCCTAATACCATATAAAAAATCAACTCAAAATGGATTAAAGACTTAAATGTAAAACTTAGAACTATAAAAACCCTGAAAAATAACCTAAGAAATTACATTCAGGACATGGGCCCTGGAAAAGATTTCATGAAGATGCCAAAAGCAATTGCAACAAAACCATAAATTGACAAATAGGACCTAATTAAATTAAAGAGCTTCTGCACAGCAAAAGAATCTATCAATATAGTAAACAAACAACATACAGAATACAAAAAAAATTTACAAACTATGCATTCAACAAAGGTCTAATATCAAGGATCTATAAGGAACTTAAACAAATTCACAAGCAAAAAATAAGCAACCTGGATAAAAAGGAGGAGGATAAAAATCAACGGGACATTATTTAAAAGTGTCTTTTAAAAGGACATTAACAGACACTTTCAGAAGAAGACATACATGTGGCTGACAAACATATTTTTAAAATACTCAACATCACTAATCTTTAGAGAAATGCAAATCACAACCACAATGACATACCATCTCACAGCAATCAGAGTGACTATTCTTAAAAAGTCAAAAAATAACAGATGCTGGTGATGTTTCACAGAAAAGGGAATGCTCATACACTCCTAGTGGGAGTGTAAATTCGTTCAGCCATCATGGAAAGTAGTTTGGTGATTTCTCAAAGAACTTCAAACAGAATAACTATTCGACCCAACAATCCTATTAATGGATATATGCCCAAAGAAATGTAAATCATTCTACCATAAAGACACATCCAGGTGTATGTTTATCACAGCACTATTCACAGTAGCAAAGACATGGAATCAACCTAAATGCCCATCAACAGTAGACTGGATAAACAAAATATGGTACATAGGCACCATAGAATACTACACAGTCATAAAAAGAATGTGATCATGTCATTTGCAGCAACATGGATGCAGCTGGAACTGTAGAAACTAGAGCTCCGTAGATGCACGGATGAAGCTGGAGGCATTATCATAAGCAAACTAACACAAGAACAGAAAACAAAACATTGCATGTTCTCATTTATAAGTGAGAGTCAAACATTGAGTATACATGGACACAAAGAAGGGAACAACAGACACCAGGGCCTACTTAAGGGTAGCGGGTGGGAGAAGAAACAGTATCAAAAACTGCCTATTAAGTACTATGATTATTCCCTGGATGGCAAAATAATCTGTACACCAAACCCCTGTGACATGCAGTTAATGTAACAAACCTGAACATGTACTCCTGAACCTAAAATAAAACTAAAAAGCTCCAGATTTATTATCAGTCAAAATAGCCTTCAGAGTGAGGTTACTAGAAATAAAGAGGGACAGTCCCTAACAACAAAATGGTCAATTCACCAGGAAGACGGAACAATCTCAAGTGTGTATGTATCTAATGAGAGACCTTCTCTCATTATAAAATATATAAAGCTAAAAGTGGTAAACCATAATGAGAAATGGAAAAAGCCTCTATTTTTTTCTGGAGGCTTTAGTACTCCTCTTCTAGCAATCAACAGGCCAAGTAGGCTGAATATCAGCCAGGATGTAAAAGAAATGAACAACACCTTCAACTAGCTGTATCAAAATGACATTTATAGAGCATTCCACCTGAAAGAGCAAAATATACATTGTTTAAAATTGCATGTAAAACATTCACCAATATAGATCACATTCTGGCCTATAAACATCCCTTACCAAATTTAAAACAACTGAAACAATTACAAGTTTATTATCTGATCACAATAGAATGAAACTAGAAATCAATAACAAAAATATATCTAGAGAATTCCAAAATAATTGGAGACTAAACAACACACTTCTAAATAATCCATGGAATAATAAGGAGGTTTCAAGGGAAATTAGAAAATATTTTTAAATGAATGAAAATGAAAATACATCAAAATTTTTAGAAAACTCTAAAGCAATGCTTAGCTGGAAATTGTTGCATTATATGCTTATTTTAGAAAACAGAATTATCTCATATAAACAATATAAGTTCTCTCTTAAATCAAGAAAAAAAGGCAAAATAAAGTCAAAGCAAGAAAAAAAAAGATATAATAAAGAACAGAAATCAACAAAATTGAAAACAGGAAAACCAATAAAGAAATCAATGAAACTAAAATATGTATCTTTGAAAAGATTCTAAAACTAATAAACCTGTAGCCAAACAGACAAAACCAGATAAAAGACACAAATTACTAATATCCAGAATGAAAGGGAAATGTCTCTGTCCATTGCTGCTACAACATAATTCCTACAGATTTGGTAATTTACAAAAAACGCAATTTTATTTGGCTTATGGTTCTGGATGCTGGGAAGCCCAAGAGCTGGCATCTGGTGAGGATCATCCCATTGTGGGAAGGTGGAAGGCAGAAGCAAGCATATGAGACAGAAGAGAAATGAAGCCAAACTTGTCAATTTGTCAGGAGCCCACTTATGCAATAATTAAACCACTCCTATCACAATGGCATTAACCCATTCATGAGGACAGGAATTTCACAACTTAATTACCTCCTAAAGGTCCCACCTCTTTAATGTTGTTGTTACAATGGCAATTAAATTTAAACATGAGTTTGGGAGAGACATCCAAACTATATAGGATTCTACTCCTAGCCCCTCAAAACTTATGTTCTTCTCACAATGCAAAGTATATGCATTTCATCCCAATAATCCCAAAAGTTTTAACTTATTCCAGCATTAATTCAAAAGTTCAAAGCCCAGAGTCTCATCTAAATCAAAGATGGCTGAGATTCAAGGTGTGATTTATTCTGAGGCAAATTCCTCTTAGCTGTGAACCTGTGAAATCAAAATAAGTTATCTACTTCTAAAATACAATGGTGGACATGCATAGGATAGGCATTCCCATTTCAAAAGGGAGAAATAGGCCAGAAAAAAAGGGGTAACTGACCCCCATGTAAGTCCGAAACCCAGCAGAAAACAACATTGAATCTTAAAGCTGAAGAATAATGTCCTTTGACTCAATGTCCTGAATCCTAGGTACCCTGGGACGGAGCTGGACTTCAAGACTTTGGACAACTTTTCCCTCATGGCTTTGCTGGGCTCAGTTCATGCTTCAGCTCTCTTAGTTTGAAGTATTTTGCCTGCATCTCTCCCAAGCTGGCATTGTATGCTGGTAACTCTACAGTTCTGTGGTCTCAAGGGTGGCCTCACTTCTATGGATCCACTTGGCATTGACCTAGTAAGGAAGTCTGTGGTAGCTCCACCCATGGAGCAAGTGTCTTCCTGGGCACCAATGCTGATTATGACTTTCTTTGAAATCTAGGTGGGAAAAGCCATGCCTTCATAGCTTTGTATTCTTGCACTCACAGAATTAGCATCATGTAGATGCTACCAAGGCTTGCAGCTCGTACATTTTGGAGCAGCAGGTAGAGTTACACCTGAGCCCACTTGAGCCATGGCTGGAGCAGCCAAGGAGAGCTATGCTGAAATGTAGGGATCAGAGAGCCTAGATACTCTGGGTAGCAAGACTGTAGAGGGCACCCCATGCCCATCCCCCAAAACCATTCTGCCCTCTTAGAGCTCTGAACCTGAGTTAAGAGGGGAAACCTTGAAGATCTTTGAAATGCCTGTGTAATCTTTCTCCCATTGCCTCTCCCATCCCCACTCATGAGGGGAGAATCTTCATGACCTAATCATCTCTTAAAGGTCCACTTCTTAAAATTGCTATGTGACAATTAAATTTCAACATGAGTTTTGGAGGAGACATGCAAATGCTAGAGGAGGCTATTAATATAGAACTCATATACATTAAATAGAAAATAAGAAATTATTAAAACAACTGTATGCATGAAAATTCAACAAACTAAATGAAATAGGCCAATTTATTAAAAGGCTACTGAAATTCACTCAAGATAAACAAAATAGTCCTTTATCTATTAAAGAAATTGTACTTGTGGTTAATAATGTCCCAATGAACAAAACTCTATAACCAGATGTTTTACTGGTGAAGGAAACATTTAAAGAATAAATTATACAATCTATCTTATTCAAGCAGAAAAAACTGAAATATTCACACCATTTACTAATAGTAGCCCAATCTGTGCTACTATAACAAAATACCTTAGACTGGGTAGCTTAAACTTTAGACATTTATTTTACAGAGTTCTAGAGGTTGGGAAGTCCAAGATCAAGGTGCCAGCCAATTCAGTTTCTGGCATGTGGCTCTCTTTCTAACTTGCATATGAATGCCTTCTTCCTGTATTCCCACATGGCAGAGAAAGAGATAATATCTCTTATGTATCTTCCTATAAAGGTACTATTTCCATTTGTACGAGTTCCACCCCCATGACCTCCTCTAACTCTAATTATATTCCAAAGGCCCTACTGCAAATACCATCCCATTGGAGGTTAGGGTTTCAATATGTAAATTGGTGATGAGGGAATATTTGAAAATATTCAATATCTATTGATGATAAAATCTCTCAACAAACTGTGAGTAAAAAGAAACTTCTCATTGTTCAACACCCGCCTATGAGCGAGAATATACGGTGTTTGATTTTCTGCTCTTGTGTCAGTTTGCTGAGAATAATGGTTTCCAGATTCATCCATGTCCCTACAAAGGACGTGAACTCATCGTTTTTGATGGCTGCATAATATTCCATGGTGTATATGTACCACATTTTCCCTATCCAGTCTATCATCGTTGGGCATTTGGGTTGGTTCCAGGTCTTTGCTATTGTAAACAGTGCTGCAATGAACAGGAGGGGAGCACTACACACTGGGATCCGTTGGGGGGAAATGGGGGAAGGGCGGGGGGGTGGGGAGGTGGGAAAAGATAGCATGGGGAGAAATGACAGATACAGGTGAGGGGACAGAAGGAAGCAAAGCACACTGCCATGTGTGTACCTATGCAACAATCTTGCATGTTCATCACATGTACCCCAAAACCTAAAATGCAATAAAAAAATAAATAAATAAAAATTAAAAAAAAAATCACCTCTAGATTACTTGTAATACCTAATACATTGTATATGTGAAATAAATTGTTGTACTGCAAAAAAAAAAAAAACTTCTCTAACCTAATAAAAAGTATCTGCAACTAAACTATAGCTAATATCATAATTAAAGGTAAAAGACTGAATGCTTTCCCCTAAGATTATAAACAAGGCAAGAATGTCTTCTTACTATTCCTATTTAATATTGAAGTAGGAGCACTAGTCTGCACAAAAAGGCATAAAATTAGTAAAAAAGAAATAAAACCTTTTTCAAACAAAGTACCTGCCTACAGTAAAAAAATCCTAAGGAATCTGCAACTTATCTCTTAAAACTATTAAGACAGTGAATCAAGAATGCAGAAAACAGGGTCAATATGTGAAACTGAATGATACCTTATACTAGCAATGAATGTTCAGAAGTCAAATTGCTTTTAAATTACATGTACAATAGCTCCTCTCAAAAGATACACTTAAGTATAATGTAGCAAAATATATAAGATCAATATGCTGAAAACTACAAAATTCTCATGAAATAAAGAAGAGCTAAATAAATTAAGAGACTTATCTGTTTATAAATTGGGGCTCAACATAGTTAAATTCATTCTCCACACACTGATCCATAGATTTCAGGAAATTCCATAAAAATTTAGACAGAATTTTATGTAGATACAGGCAAGCTGACTCTAAAATTTAGATAGAAAGGTAATGGAGGATTTACACTATTTGGTTGTAAGACTTCCTGCAGGTTGAGTATCCCTTATCCAAACTGCTCAGGAGAAGTGTTTTGGATTTGGAATATTTTTCAGATTTTGGAATATTTGCATATAGATAATGAGATATCTTGTGAATGGGTCAAGTCTAAATACAAAATTCATTCATATTTCATGTATAGCTTATGCACATAGCTGATACACATATATTTCATATACATCTTATACACATGGAGGTTAACTTTATACAATATTTTAGATAATTTTTGCATGAAATGAAGTTTGTAAGTATGTGTGGAATTTTCTATTTGTGGCATCATGTCAGTGCTCAAAATGCTTCAGATTTTGGAGTATTTTAGATTTCAGAGTTTTGGATTAGGGATGCTCCACCTGTATCTAGCTATATTGATAAAGACAGTGTGGTCTTAATGAAAGGACACACATATAGATGAATGAAACGACTAAAATGTTTAAAAATAGATGCAGATAAATATAGTCAGTTAGGGTTTGTTGTTTGTTTTTAGAAACAGGGTCTTGTTCTGTCTCCCAGTCTGGAGTGCAGTGGCTCAATGGTAGCTCAAAAAGGATTATCCCACCCCATTCTCCCTAATAGCTGGAACTACAGGCATGTGCAACCACACACAGCTAATTTTTCTTCTCTCTTTCTTTCTTTCTCTCTTTCTTTCTCTCTTTCTTCCTTTCTTCCTTTCCCCTTTCCTTTCCTTTTTCCTTTCCCTTCCCTTCCCTTCCCTTCCCTTCTCTTCCCTTCCCTTTCTTCCCTCCCTTCCCCTCCCCCCTCCCCTCCCCCACTCCCCTCCCCTTCCCTCCCCTCCCCTCCCATCCCTCCCCTTCCCTCCCCTCTCCTTTCCTTTCTGGTAGAGACAGGATCTTATTATGTTGTAAATTTTCTAGGCTGGTCTTACCCCCTGGCCTCAAGCAATTCTCTTGCCTTGGCCTCCCAAAGTGCTGGGGTTATAGGCTTGAGCTACCACACCAGACACAGTTATTCAAGATGTAAAGGTAATTCAATGAAGAAATATTGTCTCTCTAGCAAATGGTATTAGAACAATTGGACATTCATATGCAAAAAAGTGAAACGATATACTTCACACTTACACAAATCAAAATGAGAAAACATCATGATTTTGGGTTAGGTAAAGTTTTTAGATATCACAAGTACAATCTATTTTTTAAAATTCATTAGATTGCAGTAAAATTAAAACTTTTTGCTCTAAAAAAGACAGTGTTAGGAGAATAAAAAGTCAAGCCACAAGCTGGGAGAAAATATTTGTAAATCACATACTGACAACAAAATATTTACATAGTATATAAAGGAATTTCTCAAAACTCAACATTACAAAAATAAATATTCCTTCAAAAAGTGGGTGAAATATTTGAACAGACAATATATTGAAGAAAATATACACATGGCAAATAAGCTACTGATAAAAAGATATATAACCTCTAGTCATTAGGAAAATACAAATTAAAACCACAATAAATACCACTGTGTGCCTATTAGAATGGCAAAGATGAAGAACAGGTAAAATTCTTATGCATTGCTGGTGGTAATGCAAAATGGTACATCCCTTCTGGAGAACAGTTAAGCATGTACTTACTGAAGGACCCAGCAGTCCCAAGCCTAGGTATTTATACAAATTAAAATCTATGTTTACACATATGTACAGCAATATTTAATACTGTTTTACTCATAATCACCCAAAAATTGAATGCAACCTAAATTCCTTTTGAAGAAGGAAGGAATGAACAGCTTTGGGTACATCCATACAACGGAATACTACTTAACAGTCAAAAGCAATGAACTTTCCATATACACAATACACCATGCAGAGTGAAAGAAGCCAGGCTCCAAAAGTTACATACTTTATGCTAAACCCTCAAGGTGATAGTAAGTGGGGTCTTTTGGAGGTGATTTCATCACAGAGGTGGAACATTCATGAAAAGGATTGTGCCCTTATAAAAGAGGCCTGAGAAAGACCCCTGGCCCTTCTGTCACATGAGGGTAGAGTGAGAAGGTGTTGTCTATGAGAAAACAGGCCCTCTCCACACATTGAATCTGCCAGCATCTTGGACTTGGACTTCCAGCCTCCAGAACTGTGAGAAATAAATTTCTGTCATTTATAAGCCACTCCATCCATGGGATTTGGTTGAAACAGCTCCAGTGGTCTAAAAGTCGGTATTATTTCATTTATACAACAGGCTGGAAAGGTAAATCTATGGGGTTAGAAAAGAGAGCTGTGGTCACCAGAGGTTGGCAGGGTGAGGGGGAAGGGGGAACGATCTGACTACAAAGGAGTATTACAAGAGAAAAACTAGATTCAATGAAACTGTTTTGTGGTCATTACATGAATATATACATACATTGAAACTCATATAACTCTATGCCAAAAGAGCCAATTTTACCATATATAAATTTTTTAAATAATACATAAATCGAAGTTAAAAAAGAAAGACTAGGCTAACAGAAAAGAATTTATTGTATTGGCAGATTGTAAACCTCACTGTCAGATACATAATTTATTTATTTATCAATGTCTCAGGAATTTATTAAGCAGTTTATACAAATAAAGACAAGTTATAAATACCTTGCAATGAATATTTTCTTATATATCTTAGGAAGCTCCTTCTAGAAATATTGGTACTAAATATTCTTCCAATGGAGCTTAGATGTCAAGAGGCTAGATTTTTGCTTACAATTACAACATTTCTATTCCTCCATGAATCCTTGTTATCATACCTTGACTAATTTTCATGCAAGAAAAGAACTATTTTTATGCTGGCAATTCACCTGACTTGAAGGCAAATCAAGTATATATTAGGCCTATCCACAAGAAAGGTACACTAATCCCTGAATTATATACAAATCATGAAAGCAAGTGGGGAATGGCCCAGGGATAATGTAACTTCTGCCCTCACTTTCCACCTCATACTCTGTTTCTTATTAGCTCTTCCTCAAGGGAGAAGGAATTTAGGAAAAGGAAACTGATTGTTCAGAGTCTAAAATTCTTTGGGTGGAACCATGGCACCGAAAAATCATTTGGATTTGTGAACATATCATTTTTCTCATCCTGGAATTAGGCCAAGAAATATTCTGACATTCCCTTGTGTATTTTTTCACGTTTACTACCAATGGCCACTGGTTTTTCTTCTAGTTCCACTTTGACTTTGTCTATAAATTAGTAATAATTCCTTGATATTTCCTCACAATACCAAGAGTACTGTGTTAGAAGTAAGGAACCCCTCCCAGAACTGTTTTTTCCTCCTGAATGGAAGATATTGCCATATCCACAGCCTAAATAACCTGGATCAGTTTTGTATCATGGGTACAAATATATTTCTCCGTATTGGTTGTATTGCTTCTTAGCTTTCTCATATTGCTCTTGAAATTTTCTATCTTCAGTTTACTGGGATGGGAGGAGGAGGAATAAAGCAATTTAGGAAAAGGAAGCAAGGGGCCTCATTTTGGTCTTTAGCCAAAGTCATGTAGCCTAGCTTAGTTTAACTTCTATTTAGGTACATATGGTACTTAAAGAGAAATTAATATATATGTATACTTTATACCTCATTTAACCATTAATAATTTTGTATAGTTCCTTTAAAGGGAAGCATAAATAACTGATGGGCTTCAAGTAATTAAGTCCTTAAAAAATTAGTAGCCATGTCCCTTACCTTTAAGGGGTTTGAAAACTGTCAGGCACAAAATTAAAACTCTCCTAAATTATAGTTGACTTAATAATTTTAAAAAGAGGAAAAAATAGAAGTGAACTGCTGTCTGCCCTATGCAAACTGAAAACAACCCAAATACCTGTCCAACTTAAGCTGTATTCTTTACAATCTATAGACTAACTGAAACAAGAAAATGTAAGGATATGCTACGCCATATGGTAAGACTGAATCCTAATTAGGGCTAATAAAGTCTGATTCTAATTCTCCCTCATTTCATTGTACTTCTGAACTAGAACTTGTTCTACAAATATCTGTCACTTTTCATGCTTGCCTTTAAGGTAAAGAGCCAGGAGAATCATTCAAAGGCAGACCTGTCATCTGAGGGAAGTTCTGAACAATACTTCAGGGTTCTTGCTCTCCTGCACTAAAATCCAAAAAAGCTACAACATATTTTAAAGACCACAGTACCCATTGACCCAATTTTATGAATAGCTTCTTGTTAATTTATTGTTATATTCATCTTGGCTTACATAACACCCTTTTAATAATTTTGGAGTGATCTTAGCACATGACCCTGTTTCTTCCCTTTCTGGGTGTTAGGTTAGCTTGGAGGAAAGGGATAGGAGTGTATTTCCTTTAACTATTATAAAACATCTGGATTCCCAGTTTATTATAGAGATTTAGAAAAGCAATAGGCAAGAAATGAGGTTGCAGTGCTGAAAATCCGGCAGAGTTCAAAAGCAATTCATTGTTCTGCTTTTCTTAAAGAATAGTACATGTCACTATATGAATTAGAAAACAAATGATCCATAGATGAGAAGGTAAGTTGACATAATATTTTTAGCACCCTGTTTTTGTCCCAAAATGCTTACGATTTTTCAAGAGAACCCCAAAATTGAAGAAGTGATGCAAAAGAAAAATGTTTCCCCAGAGGTTTTGGTATCTATCCTATCCAGGTCAATTTATGCCATCTGCGACAGTTATGAATAACCTTTACTTTCCATACAGAGCAAAACACTAATACAAAACTTGAAAGCAAAATGGAAAAGTAAAGTCTTGTCCAAAGTGTGAGCTCTTTAAACCAAGCCACTCCACTCCAGAAATTCACCACTGTTCATTACACTAGCCATCACTCACAATCTTGCTCTTAGAAAATGACTAGTTAGCCATAACTCTTGGACAACACCATGTTTCTCCCTTCCTTGGAAAGAAAAGGATATGGTGAGTCTCTAGCTACATCTGACTTTGGACCACAAAGCATCTACCCCTGAAACCGGCAAGACATTTTGTCAGGAAGAAAGGTTCTGGGAGAAAAATACAAAACATGAGGTCAGAAAACTCCATTTGAGACTGGCAAGATTATCTGGAACCAGCCTCCCTGGGGATGGTAGAGCAGGATGATATTCCTTAACTCCTAAGGTAATTAGAACATCAAATGAGATAGCAGCATGAAACTGCTTTGTTAAGTGTTAAGTGCTGTATAAATGCAGCAAAGAGCTGTTTTCCAACTTCCTTGTTCCAGTGTTGATTGAATGTCCTCACTATATGGAAAAATTTCCTCCCTTGAGTTATTTGGGATAGGCATGGGAAGAGCTCCTGGGTATTCCTTTAAGGCGTTCCCCTAAGAACCACTGCCTGTGGTAAAGCTAGAGCCTACAGAAACTCATCCCTCCCTCCCCAGCTGGCATCCTGAGACGGAGGGGGAGGGGACTAACTTCCTCTTCTCAAGTTTTGCTAATTGAATTTTTTGAAGTCCAGACTCCATTCTTCCGTTAAAACACACACACACACACACACACACACACACACACACACACACACACACATTATGTCTTTTCTCCCCAGCCATCTGAGGCCCATAACGGCAGCAAATGCATGCCAGTCTTTCAAGTTAAAGACCCCTGTAACAAAGCTAGAGAGTTCTAGGCCTCTCCAGCCTTCCCCACTCCCTGTTTTCCACGGTAGTCTTTAACGGAAACAGACCCTAAAATGTATGAAAGAGAAATGCTCTGGATCTACTCCTAGGAAAAGCGTCGGAGATTCACAATGACCACGCTTTTCCCCGCTTTTTTCGCTTAGCCTGGCCTCCCTGATATACATCCCTTGCTCCAGTAGGGCGGACTCAAATAAATACCCACGCATGCACACGGCGGTAAGCCGGTCAACCGCAGACAAATCTGACTCTTCGCCAATTTGTACCCACGGAGAGCAGCAAAGGGACCAAGGTCCTCCACTGTCTGCTCCAAAAAGACACTGCAACCTCCAGCGGCGCCGCAGTAGCAGCCTCTGTGGTGCAACCTCCGGTCGGAGTGTCAGGGCCAATTCCTTAAGGAGTATCGCTCCTCTGCCCTTCGTCCTACTCCCCTTGGCTTTGCCCACTTCTCCTCCTTCTCCTCTAAGGCCAGGGAGACCCAGGTCACTTTGCCAATTCTGCGGAGGGGGAAGGAAGTAGCAGTGAAGGAGATTCCCACGAAAGTAGCGCGAAGCCCACTACACTGCCCCACCGCTCCTCTCTCGCCCGTGTAGGTGCCTGTGCTGCTGGCCAAAGTCCCAGTTCTCAAGATGCCTGAGCTCGGATGGGGTTTGGAGGAGCTAGGAGGGAAGAGGAGCAGCGGGACGAGTTAGAGGAAGGGCTGGAGGGTGTTAGAGGACAGCTGGGGCGGGACGGGGGAGAGGGGCGAAGGCGACGCGCCGAGGCACTCCCCCGCCCCCGAACACAGACAGAACTCCGAAACGCGCAGATGAGGCCGAAAGGTAAAGGCCTTTTCTCCCTCTCCTCTCGGTCCTCTACCCTGCTCCCCTCCTGGACACCTGGTGAAAAAGCAAGGTGCGGGGTACCTGGAGCGAACACCATGATTTCCTGCAGCCGCTACGCCCCTGGATTAAAAGAGAAAGACGGGCAGACGGAGAATGGGGAAAAGGCCCTACTTGGCGGTGTCCTGTGCAGGAGGGCGCGCAGGGCTGGCGGCGGGTGGCGGGCGGCGGACGGGACGGTCAGCACCCCGGACAGCTCCCGCCGCGAGATCCTGGGGCCGCAGCTCCGGCCGCTGCGGCGCGCTCTGCCTGCCCGAAGCACCTCTGCGCCCGCGGCCAGCGCGGCGGTGGGAGGAGAGCGACTCCCCGCTCAGTCCATCCCTCATTCCTGTGCCAGCTCGGCGGCGTACACCGCTGCTTACGGAGCAAAGCACTTCCACCGCTTTCACGGACGAGGAAGGACGGAAGAGGAAGACAGAGAAAGGCAAACTTCCCGGCAGGGGACAGCTAATTGCTTTTAATTACCTGCTGTCGCTCGCTCCCGTGGATATTGGACTGACATTTAAAATAGGTTAAAAAAAAAAAAACTCTTAAGAGCTTTCTTTACTCTCGAGGATGACTCTGAGTTCTCCGAGTTTGGCTGGCTTGAACAGAGGGGCGGGGCTGTCAAGTTAATAGGTCCTAGAGGTCCTTGAGTCCTCTCTCGCGAGTCCCAGTCCTCTGATAACGTCAAGAAGAGAGCAGTAGGGAAGGACAGAGTGGCTATGGAGCACTCGAGGAGTGTGCCACTGAGCAGGACGCCACTATCAGGCCCCACTCCCAGGTGGCAAACCCGGCTCTGAAACGTCCTAAGCTTGAAGGTTCTCAAGGTCATCACTTTAGAAAAAGCTGGCCAGGGCAGAGGAAAGAGAACTCATACACCTTTGACAAGGATGAGCCAACAGAGCCCCCTGCAAGTGTGAGAACAGCCCCGAGATCAATCAAGGAATATCAATTCTTCCCCTATCCTTATCCAGCTGAAAACTGTCTGCATCCCCTTCCCCCACTAGGCACTCAGTTCTACCTTAAAGGTACTGGGATTGCCTCATGTTCACTTCATGCTCCTGATCCATTGCTCATTTTAGGTATCTATTACCTAAGTAATATTTGTACAGTGTGCACAGCCCACACTAGATGTCACCCAGCTTGAAACAGGTTCATGTGGGTTACAAACCCAAAGCTAAACCCACCCATAATCCTCCAGCCTCTCCCCAATTCTTCCAGCTAAATATGGTTTTCCAAGAACAAAGGTAATCAAGGTCATCTCCAGTGTTTTATGGGGTTTCTTCACTTGCAACTATCCCTGGAAAATATAACTATTCTGAAAATTAAGTATTTCTTAATAATCCGTTGATGGCCATAAGCTCTACAGTCTTTTGGCAAATATAAAGCATCAAAATAGCCTTATTGGCACTGGTTTTGTTCAAAGCCATCCGATAAAATGAAAATGCAAATAGTTTTACAGCTTTTGAACTACAGTTTGCATGGAGACATATGGACAGTCTCAACATAATACAATCAGTACTGCTCTTAGCACCTGGTTCAACACAGGCTTGAACATATGGGGCCTACCCCAGCAGCAACAAGATGCAAGTCAGCTGACGGGCAGGGTGAAGTGTATGCACGACGGGATGGAGTTCTCCCATTTCGCCAAGTTTCTCCAATGGTGCTTCACTCTGTCTTCTTTGCTTCATCCCATGGAAAGGGTAAAACAGTATTTAAAATAATTTTTGAATGAAAGACATTTTTCTTTTAACATACTCAAAAGGGCTCTCTTTTACAGCCCCTATGTTTAAGTGGGCTTTCATCTCCCAATACATAAACAGTTACCCATGAGTAAGTTCAACGAAAAACAATATAATATAGGAACAACAACAACAAAGTACTTGAGAATACTCAGACTGAGACCCAGGTACAACATCTTCACCATTTATGATGCATGACCTTAAATAAGTTACTTAACCTGTCCTGTCTCGTCTGCAATATAAGGATTAAGGTATCTTGAAGGTTTGTTATAAGGATTAGCTGTGAAATGGATTAATGGATTACTTAAGAGAGAGCACAGCCTCAATTAAACTCATTCCAGGAAATCACTGGCACCCTGGGAGTAGAGTACACCCTGTGGGAAAGCAAACCAAATGTGTTAGATCAGTGCTTCTCAAACATTAACGTGCATTCGAATCCCATGGGCATATCGTTAAAATAAAGGTTATGATTCAGCAGTGATGTGGTTTGGTTGTGTCCCCACGAAATCTCAACTTGAATTCTTCCAGAATTCCCAGGTGTTGTGGGAGGGACCTGGGGAGGTAAATGAATCATGAGGGGCCGATCTTTCCCGTGCTAGTCTCAGGATGGTAAATAAGTCTCACGAGATCTGATGCGTTTATCAGGGGTTTCCGTTTTTGCTTCTCTCTCATTTCTCTTGCCCCTTGCTGCCACATAAGGAGAGTCTTTCGCCTCCTGCCATGATTCTGAGGCCTCTCAGCCATATAGAACTGTAAGTCCAATTAAATCTTATTTTGTTTCCATTTTGGGGTATGACTTTGTCAGCAGCGGGAAAACGAACTAGGTCCTGAGATTCTGAATTTCCAACAAGTTCTATGCTGCTGGTCTATGGAGTAAACTTGGATAGCAAGGTATTAGAGGCATCAGCATTTTAAAAAGAAGGAAATTACTTCTATTTTTCCTAACTTCAGAACTTATCTTTTTGAGTTTCATTTTGTTTTTTCTTTGTTTGTTTGTTTTGTTTTTTGACGGAGTCTTTTGTTTGTTAACGGAGTCTTACTCTGTCGCCAGGCTGGAGTGCAGTTGTGCAATCTTGGCTCACTGCAACTTCCGCCTCCCAGGTTCAAGTGATTCTCCTGCTTCAGCCTCCTGAGTAGCTGGAACTACAGGGGCGCGCCACCACGCCCAACTAATTTTTTGTATTTTAATAGAGACAGAATATCACCGTGTTAGGCAGGATGGTCTCGATTTCCTGACTTCGTAATCTCCCCTCCTCAGCCTCCCAAAGTTCTGGGATTACAGGTGTGAGCCACCGTGTCTGGCCTGTTTTTTTTTCTTTTTTTTTTTTTTTTTTTTTTTTTTTTTTGAGTTATAAACAAAGAAAGAACCCAGATGGATTCCCATAGAAACCCTAGATAAGCAGTAGCCAAGATGGTAGTAGAAAAAAAGAATGGCTGAAAATGGTCCTGGGGCTTCTTCGGCTATTTGATTAGTCTCCAGCAGCAATAGGAGGTAGTAAGAATCCAGCTCAACAGGTCAAAAACAGAAAAAAAGATAAAAATTGTAAAAACTCTTCTCAGCCCCATCCTCAGCTCTTTTCTGCCCTTCTTCTTCCCATCATCTCTTCATTTTTTTCTGCCCAACACCACTAGCCAGAGGACAATATATTTCCAATCGAGTTTTTGTGTGCATATATTTTAGTCAGAACTATTGTTTTATTTCCAATAAAACCAAGGCACTTCAATGATTTTTCTATTTTACAGTTTCATTTATTTCACCAGTAAATTTTACAGTCAACAGTACTATCTCCAATGTTTACTACTACTTGGTTTATTATTCTGTTAGTTTTATTGAACCCCAATAATACTACTGGATTTTTTTTTTTTTTGAGACAGGGTCTCACTCTGTTGCCCAGGCTGGAGTGCAATGGTGCCGTCTCAGCTCAATGCAACCTCCACCTCCTAGGCTCAAAATATCCTGCCACCTCAGCCTCCAAAGTAGCTGAGTCTACAGGTGCACACCACCATGCCCAGCTAATTTTTGCATTATTTAGAGACGAAGATTCACCAGGTTGCCCAGAATGGTCTTGAGCAAGTAATTCACCTGCCTCAGTCTCCCAAAGTGCTGAAGTTACAAGTGTGAGCCACTGTCCTCCATCTTAGAATTTTTCATGTCTTTGCATCTTAATATAAACGATCAATTTAACAATAGAATGCCTGATAGGAAAATGAAAGTCTCCTTTTATTCTACTAGGATAAGAACCAGATTCTTTTTGATAGACCATTTATCCAGTCTTACCCCACAATGAGGTTCTCAATAATATTTTGCTTCTGTTTAAACACCTTCACTCAGAATGGCTCACTCTCTACTCAGTCAATTGCATTTGAAGACAGCCATTTATCAGAGAGTCAGCTACCAACACCATCTACCCCATTCAGACTTTTAGCAGTGTCATATCTAGTCACTTTTGGGAATAGTGATAGGAAGTAAATAGTAAACAAGCTCCACCAGATACCCCAACTTTTTTGCTGCAGTGCGGAGCTTATCAAACTGGGGCACCACTTCTTGAGATACTTAATAGAGTGCTGAATGAATAAGAAGGCACAGGAGGAAAAAGTCTCTGGTAGAACCAATGAGTTTACTAGGAGATTTGGGAACATTTTAAATTAAAAAGTGAGCATGAATACATTATATGATAGAATGAAAAATTCACATGATACATAAACATTAAATTGGAGACCCTAAAAAAATCACCATAGGCAGATTAGAGCTACAACTCTCAGATTTCCCCAAATTTCTATCCATTTACTCTAATATTCATTTACTCTACTTTCTCTTTCAAGCTTAAGCAAATAAAAAATGTTGAAACCCAATTCTGAAACATTCCCACTGCCCCAGTTATTTGTAGCATACCTTGACTCCAGCCATTCCCTGATTCTTTCCACTCTATGCTTATTTTAAATAGATCATTTGATCCACTACATTTAAAAATAATTTTAGCATCTCTAAGGACAGTTGAAATTGGTTTTTAAAAAGGCATTTTCATTTTAAGGCATTAAGCTAAAATTGCTTCCAAAATGTCTTGGCTTATAGGTTTCAGTGATTACAGAAATAAAATAATGGAAAATAACTATTTTTCTTTTCTAAAAGCTACAAAAAGATGTCAAATTGGGCCTAAGGAGGACACAGAAGTGAAGTAAAACAGAAATATAAAAAAAGAATGACAGAATGTGGTATACAGAGAGATGGAAATAGAAAAACTGAATAAGGAAAAAGATATAGAAAAACTAATCTTTGTGCTATTCAACCTATAGAGACCTAAAAACGTGAGGTAAAAATACATATATAGAGAGAAATGGCATGAACAGAAAATAAAAACTAAGATAGACAGTAAGATACAGAGGAATGGAAAATAAAAATAACATTAAAAAATAGAAAATGCTAAAGCGTATTGCAGGCTTGAAGAGTATAGGACAATGTCTCTGAAGGTTTGCATTTTATGAAGCAGTTTTTGAATCTTGCTGGATGCTTTAAAAGAGAATATAAAAGAGCTATATTTTCTGAAAGTAAACATCAGCAAAACTTTCTTGAAAAAATTTCACTAGAATAGTTAATATTTGCATTTTTATGAAAAATGAATATTTTCTTGAAAAAAATATGTCTTTGAAGACCTTTTTCACTGCCAAAGAACTATGTACCTGTGCTCATTTTTATAGCAAGGTTTTTCCCAAACCACAAAATGATGTTATTTACTTTACTAGATGACAGAAGATGGCAAATTAGTTGAAAACAACATTCAGAATAAAACCTATATGGTTAGTTTATAAGGAGAAGCATAAAGCATTCAACTAACTTAACTTTCAATTCACATTCAAAATTAGGAATAGACATTATAAAACTTTATCCAATAAATTCTGAATGTATAAATGTATGTTTATTTATAGCTTCCACCCTAAGTCAATTTAAGAAGAAACAATGGGAAAAATTAAAAGAGAATAATGGAAAGAAAAGAAGTGAAGAGAGAAGTTGAAAGATGGAAAAGGAATAAGCAAAGGAGAATGAAAAGAGGCAGGAAACAGAAAGAAGGAGGAGCATACATAAGGGAGAAATATGTAAAAGACAGAAAAGATGTATACTGAGATACTCAGAAGAGAATATTTAAAAAAATAGGAGAAGGCCAGGTATGGTGGCTCATGCCTGTAATCCCAGCACTTTGGGAGACCAAAGATGGTGGATCATGAGGTCAGGAGTTCAAGACCAGCCTGACCAAGATAGTGAAACCCCATCTTTACTAAAAACATAAAAATTAGCCAGACGTGGTGGTGGGCATCTGTAATCCCAGCTACTTGGGAGGCTGAGGCAGAAAATCGCTTAAACCTGGGAGGCTGAGTTTGCAGTGAGCTGAGATGCGCCACTACACTCCAGACTGGGTGACAGAGCAAGACTCCATCTCAAAAAAAAAAAAAAGAAAAAAAAAGAGAAAGAAAAAGAAAAAATAGGAGAAAGAGAGAAAAGATAATTTTTTTAAAGTATCACAAAGAGGAGAGCCTAAATACAATCCAAATTGAAAAATTGATTGCTCTTCTCATATCCTGTTCACTTAGGCTGCATGTTTGAAGAGTAAATTTAATCACTACCTTTGGTAACACTTATCAATTTTAAAGCAATTATTCAAAGCTCTGCATCATTATTCAAGGGCTCCATGCAGAATTGGTGAGAGTCATGGTACTCTGCACAGGGATTTCAGTGTTGGAGAAGAATTGTTCTTTAGAATATGATAGCTAAGATCATTACAAAAGTGACTAACTGGTAACTTTTAAGGTTCTGTTAAAAATCAACTGATAACATTGACATTCTTTGCAACCTTACAGTAGGCAAAGATTGTCTAGATAAGACACAAATAGCATGGGTCATAGAAGAACATAATTGATAAACTGAACCTCATCACAGGCATATGCCACCATGTCCAGCTATTTTTTTAAATTTTTTTGTAGAGGTGAGGTCTCACTATGTTGCTCAGGCTGGTCTTGAACTCCTGGGCTCAAATTATCCTCTTACCTTAACCTCTCAAAGTGCTGACATTGAGCCACTGCACCTGGTGTGAGCCACTGTACGCAGCCCATCCGCTCTTTTGAACTGCTCTTTTCTCAGCATTTTTTTGTTTTTGTTTTTGTTTTAACATTCTTCTGGTTTTCCTCCTCTTCCTCTGACAGCTTCTCTCAGTGCTTCTCCTTTATGAGTTTTTAAGTTAGAGACCCTAAGCGCTCTTCCTAGATCCTTTCCTGTTTTCACTCTCTATATTTTCTCTAGGCAATTTAATCCACTCCTATGGTTTCAACTATCATGTATTTTTTAAGGAATCTTCCATACCAGAGAGCATTTTTAAGAGGAACGGAGGGGTACTATTGGCAAAAATGCCCAGATTGTTCCAGACCAACGTGGATAAATTCTCAACCTATCTACATGCTAACAAGTTTCTGATGTGTTTTTCCAGTGAAGAAGTCTTCTCTGAGAAACAAACTTATAAATCTAATTTCCTACTCACTATGCATACTTGGATTCATTAATTCATTCATTTAACAAATAATGAATATATACTACGAGTCAAGCACTGTTCTAAGGCTGATGATACAAAGTGAACAAAACATAAAAAGCTCCTGCCCACATAGAGTTTACAGTCAAGTTGAGGAGAGATCAACAAAAACATAACTACAAAAAAATATATTTTCCACCATGATGAATGTTATCAAAAAAAAGTGTAGGAAGGGAATAGAGCGTATTAGAAGGAAGTCTGAGATTTTAAGTACTATTCAGGTAAGACTTCACTGAGAAGGCAAAATTTGAAAAAAGACCTGAAAACGGCAGAGAGGCAATCAAAATGGACACCTGAGCAGATGGAACAAAAGGGACAAGGTCTTTTTTTTTTTTTTTTTTTTTTTTTTTTTTTTTTTTTTTTTTTTTTTTTTTTCTGAGACGTGGCCACACTTCTTCTGACCAACAGAGCTTTGCCTATTGCCTTTGTGAAAATCACGCATCTTCTCCTTTCTACCAGACTAGTGCCTTCACATCCTTCAAATCTCAAGTGTTTTACTCTGGACCATTTCTCTAACTGCAGTCAGAGAAGTGGGATCACTCGTCATATGCTATCTCAATTTTAATTTTCTTTCAGTATGCAGTATCTGGATCATGAGCTCCCAAGTAGCAGCGACTGTGTCTTTTTTTATTCATCACTACATTTCTAATGCCTGGGAAAATCTTGGCATATAATTAGCAGTCATCAGAATTTTTCCATAAATAAGTCATGGTGTCATTTACATGTGTATGTCCAATGCTTGCTTTCCTCAGAAGCATCTTGCTAACATCTTAAGCCAACCATTCTCAGTATTTAAATGTATCTCTTGTATTCTATGACCTATTTTACTCAATTTGGTAACAATTTATTCAGTATCTGCCATGTTCCAGACATACGGGATTCAGAAATTAATAGGCATAATCTTCTTTAATTTATATATAATCCAATATGGCAAACAGACATGTTCACAAAAACTATAATCTGTTCATCTAGTGCCTCCTGGGCACTTACTGAGTGCTTATTAAGTGCCAATTCCTGATTGAAATACTATAGGGAGAAGATATAGAGGAAGAACAAATAATGCCCTGGGATGGGGAATAGCAACACTTAAAAAAAGGCAGGAGCAAAAAAAAGACAGTTCAGATTGTAGGAGAACACTTTCTCAAAAATTTTCACGATTAGCATTTTATATAATAAACCATAGTGTTGGTCTTGGAATTCTGTCTAATGGCCACTCACCCTTGTTAAACTGACAGTCACATAAGCCATATTACTGCCTCCCTCTGCTTTTAGAACTTTGAATTTAACTCATTAATGCTTCCCACAATGAAAGCTCTAAAATTTAATACAATCATCTTTATCATCTAAAATACCAAAATTCATCTAGATATTTTATGAAATTTTAAAGCCTACCAGTGGCTCCTGATAAATTCTCTGATATTTTATGATCTCTTTGGTAAAGACTTGTCTTACCGATATCATCAACCTGCCTTTTTATCCCTTCCAAAATTGTTTTCACGTGCATTACTCACTTGACGCCCCTAATAAAGCCGTAAGGTTGGCGAATGTAGTAGGGGCCCGAAACATGCTGACAAATGATCAAAAAGGGCTAATACCTTAGTATTAGGCCCACATCAAAACAAAGCAAAATCCATGAGGTAGGAGAGCTGTCTCCCAAAGACAGCTGCAAGGAAAAGATACTCATTTAAAAATGCTACTTCAATCCCAGAGATCATCTATTCATCAAGTCCCTGTAGTTTGTAAGTCTCACCAGTCTTTTTAATGTGACATCAAGGGACATCTTACTTACTGACTCACAATTTGAGTCACTATAAATAATCCCCCAAACAGAGTGAGCAAGTGATAAAAGATGCATTCTGAACAAAAACAACTATATGACAGTTGCCCCATTCTTTGTCACAATTGCTTTCAGCAAGTTTCAAATATATTTTGAATAACTATTCTATAATGACGAATTTACATGCCTAAAGAAACTGTTTTTAAATCTTTCTAATCTAAATTAGTTTCTCAAATAATCACGAGTTAAAACCAACATTCAGAGGAGATCTCATAATTGTCCACTTTTGTTTATGCCTTCTCTCTTTCTAATATCTTCAAATATTCATTTTATTTTTACATTGTTAATTCTATGTGTCAACTTGGCAAGAATATAATGATCAGTTCTATGGTCAAACACGATTCTATGTGATGCTATAGAAGTTTTCTTTAAATGTGATTGACATTTATAATCAACTGACTTTAAGTAAAGCAACTTACCCTCTGTAATATGGGAGGACCTCATCCAGTCAGTTAAAAGCAACGAGTAAAGACAAGCTTTCCAAATAAAAAATTCTTATCCTAGACTGCAAAATGAAAATTCTGCCCAAATTTTCAGCCTTCAAACTCAGGTCTGCAACTTCAAATGTTACTAGAATCTCCAGCCTCCTAGCTTGCCTAACAGCTTTTGGACTTCCCAGTCCCTGTGATCACAAAACTATCCCACCCCTTACCCTTCCTGCCTGCCTCTCTCTCTCTCTCTCTCTCTCTCTCTCTCTCTCTCTCTCTCTCTCTTTCTGTTGTGTGTGTGTGTGTGTGTGTGTGTGTGTGTGTGTGTGCGTGTGTCCTATTGGTTCAGTTTCTCTGGAGAACCCAAACACATTCCTTTCATATTCATTTCTAAATATTCTTCAATCAAGAGTATATTTCATGGATATATATCTATAGGAATATATCTTTCAAGTAGTTTCTACCTTGCAAAAAAGAAATTCTTTTAACTAATGAGAACTGGGACCATGATTTTTGTGCATGTATGTGTGGTTCTACTACCTTTTCAAGATGTTTTTAAAGCCTTGTGACAAAAAATTTTTGAATGCTATTATACACTATTGCCTTGGATGATAGCAAGGTTGTAGTAAAGCAAGTTAAATTTATTTAAAAAGATGTATGTTACCAAACCTATAGGATATAGCAAAATGCTCAGAGGAAAATTTACAGCAGTAAATGCAGTAAATGCATATTTACAAAAGATGAAAGATCTCAAATCAGTAACTTCACACCTTGTTTTAATCTGCTAATCCTACCATAACAAAATACCACAGACTGGGTGTTTCAATAACAAAAATTAATTTTCTCACAGTTCTGGAGGCCAGAGGTTCAAGATCAAGGTGCCATCAGAGTTGGTTTCTGATAAGGCTTTTCTTCCTGGCTTGCAGACAGTTGTCTTCTTACTGTGCTCTCACATGGCCTTTCCTTTGTGCATGCTTGCACACAGAGCAAGAGAGTGCTCTGATGTCTCTCCTTCTTATAAGGACATTAATCCTATCATAGGAGGGCCCCCCACTTATTACCTCATTAACCTTGACTGCCTCCCTAATGAACTTAACCTCAAATACAGTCACATTGGGAACTAGCACTTCAACATATGAATGGGGGAGCACAATTTAGTTCACAATACATACTTAAACATTTTTTTTAAAAGAGACCAAATTAAACCCAGAGATAGCAGAGATAAATATAAAGGTTACAGCAGAGATAAATTAAAGAGATAATGTAAAAACAACAGAGAATAAATGAAACCAGATGCTGCTTGTTCTCAGAAAAAAAATCAACAAGATTGGCAGACATTAGCTACACTGAGAAAGAAATAGAGAAGATGCAAATAACTAAAGTCATAAATCAAAATGGAGACATTAAGACCAGGCTGGTCTCAAACCCTAACCTCATGTGATCCATCTGCCTTGACCTCCCAAAGTGCTGGGATTACAGGCATGAGCCATCATGCCCAGCCCAAAACAATGTTTTAATCAAGAACAAAGTCAAAAGACTCACTTTCTGATTTGAAAAGTTATTACAAAGTTACAGTAATCAAAATAGTGTGATACTGGCATACAAACAGATATATAATAAATGGAAAAGAATTGAGAGTCCAGAAATAAACCAATCTATGGCTAAATGCTTTTTGACAAGTGTGTTAAGACTATCCAATGGGAGAAAAGATATGGAATGAAGAAAGAGTTCAATTTTTCTTTGAATATGGAATGAAGAAATAGTTCAACTCCATTCCTTTGCATGTGCATATTCAGTTGCTTTAGCATCTTACATTTCTGCATTTCTGAAGCAACTGTATATCCACATGCAAAAAAATGAAGTTGAACTCTTTCTTCATTCTAAATTCAAAATTTAACTCAAATGAATCAACAACCTAGGTACAAAGCTAAAACCATAAGACACTTAGAAGAAAATGGGAGAAAAATTTCATGATACTGAATTTGGCAATGGATTCTTAGATATGACACCAAAAGCATGAACAACAAACATAGATAAATTGGTTATCATCGAAATTAAAAACTTCTGTGCAAAAGGTGTTATCAAGAAAGAAGACAACCTGCAGAATGCTAGAAAATATTTGCAAACCACTTTAACATGAGTCTAGAATCCAGAATATATGAAGAACATTTACAACTCAACAACAAAAAGAAAACCCAATTTTTAAAATGGTCAAAGGATCTGATTAGATATGTTTCCAAAGAAGATATATAAATTGCCAACAAGCACATCTGTGAAAAGATGCTTAACATCATTAGTCATTAGGGAAATACAAATCAAAACCACAATGATGTACTACTCAACACCCAACAGGTTGGCTACAGTATCTTTTTTAATGGAAAATAACAAGTGATGGGGAGGATGTGGAGAAACTGAAACCCTGTGCATTGCTGGTGGAAATGTGAAATGGTTCAGCCACTGTGAAAAACAGTTTTGGTGGTTCTTCAACAAGTTAAACATGGATTTACCATACAACCCAGCAATTTTACTACTAGTTATCTACTCAAAAGACCTGAAATCAGGTACTTAAGCAAGTATAAGTACATACTTGTTCCTACCAGCACTATTCACAATAACCAAAAGCTGGAAACAGCCTAAAGTTACACCAATAGAAAAATGTGATATGTACTTACAATGGAATAACAAGCCATAAAAAAGAAAGTAG
The DNA here is from genome assembly GCF_048565385.1 of Saimiri boliviensis. Lineage (NCBI taxonomy): Eukaryota > Metazoa > Chordata > Mammalia > Primates > Cebidae > Saimiri > Saimiri boliviensis. The sequence goes on from NC_133461.1 coordinate 61,927,674, forward strand.
TACTGATACACACTACAAAATGTGAACCTTAAAAACATGCTAAGAGAAAGAAGGCAGATACTAAAGTTTACCTATTATATAAGGCCATTTATAAGAATTATCCAGAATAGGAAAATCCATACAGAAATAACATGAATTATTGGTTACCAGGGGCAGGGAGAAGAATCCGGTACAGTTGGTATCAGTACAGGGTTTCCTTTTGGAGTTAAGAAAATGCACAATATTGTGAATGTACCTAATGCCACTATTGTTCACTTTAAGATGGTTAATCTTATTTTATGTAAACTTCACCTGAAATATTAAAAATTATACACAAAACAAAATATCCTTAAAATAATACCCCTATATAGATTGTTGGCTTCCAGAGGGATTATTCAAATGCTATTATTTCTGAACTGTCAGAATTTCTCCCCTAAAAGACTTTAAACTAAGGTGACAATGCTCTTTAACATTCTTGAGCCCTTCTTATATACCAGAAATTATATTAAATGTTTTGTATACATTATTTCCTTAATAATATCCATCATTACCTTCAAAAACTGATATGGGCCAGACGTGGTGGCTCACACCTGTAATCCCAGCACTTTGGGAGGCTGAGGTGGGCAGATCACTTGAGGTCAGGAGTTTGAGACTAGCCTGGCCAACATAGCAAAACCCCATTTCTACTAAATATACAAAAAAACTTAGCCTGGTGTGGTGATGGACACCTGTAATCCTAGTTACTAGGGAGACTGAGGCAGGTGCTTGAACCAGGGAGGTGGAGATTGCAGTTAACTGAGATGGTGCCACTGCATTCCACTCTGGGTGACAGAACAAGACCCTGTCTCAAAAAGAAAACAAAGAAAAGAGAAACATCCATATCTTGTAATTAAAGGATGATTGGACTTGATTATGGCCATTTCTTAGGCAAGGGCACATCTTCTGATTTTCTGAATGAGGACATGTGGTTTAAGTTATACATGGGCTATAGCTAAAATAGAAAATGCACACTAATCTTCATTTTGTTTTGTTGAAAATTAAGATCTCTATTGGAGTGCTAATGCTTAAACATAATAATTAAAAAGCAAATAATCCTTTTTTCTCATCCATAACTACTGTAAAATCTAACCTGTAATAGATTGTCATTATTATTTTTGTAATGTTTGCTGGGTCCAACCCTCTCCTAAGCTGCTGCAGAAAAGCAGGGCATCCCACTACCCTGAAATCAATAAGGACTTGCACTTTTTCTCTCTGCTCCAGCTTTTGAGACTCCATTTGAAAAAACAAACAAACAAACAAACAAACAAACAAAACACCTGAGGTATGACAAGACAAAGAGACTAAAATGCTCCAAGTCAAATAGTAGGCAAATAGACCTCAAATGAGCTTAGCTGTTAATTTTGCTTTAATATAGCAACAGAATTAAAAACACATTTAGTCACAAGAGTAGAGGAGAGATCCAAGATGGCTGATCACTAGTAGCTCGGGATTGTAGCTCCCAGTGAAAGCACAGAGAACGAAAGGAAACCACAGTTTCAGACGAATTTTTGTAGCTCACGGACCAGGAGATTCCCAGCGGAGGAGCCCCTCGGATCGCCAGCACGACTCTTGTGGCCGGTGAGGCGGTTTTGCCAGGCCTCGGCGTAGCAGTTCTTGGTGCAGAGTCAGAAAAGCACCATCAATCTTAACACCGCTAAACATTACTAAACATTTTAGCCAGTTGCTCAGATTCTGGCACTGGGAATCAACAAGTTGGATGTCCACTCAGAGACCTAATTAGAAAGTCAGTAATTACAAAGATGACAGATGGATAAATTTATAATGAAGGGAAGAAACCAGCCTAAAAAAGCTGAGAATACCCCAAATCACAACACCTCTCTCTCTACAGGAGATCACAGTTCCTCATCAGCAACGGAAGAAGGCCTGATGGAGAACGAGTGTGTTCCATTAACAGAAGTAGGCTTCAAAAGGTGGATGATAAGAAACTTCTGTGAGTTAAAAGAACTTGTTCTAACCCAATGCAAAGAAACTAAGAAGTTTGAAAAAAGGTTTGATGAAATGCTAATGAGAATAGACAATTTAGAGAGGAATATAGATGAATTAATGGAGCTGAAAAACACAACACGAGAACTTCGCGAAGTATGCACAAGTTTTAACAGCTGAATTGATCAAGCAGAAGAAAGGATATCAAAGGACGAAGACCAATTTAATGAAATAAAACAAGAAGACAAGATTAGAGAAAAAAGGATAAAAAGGAATGAGCAAAGTCTCCAAGAAATATGGGACTATGTGAAAAGACCTAATCTACGTTTGATAGGTGTACCTGAATGTGATGAAGAAAATGAATCCAAACTGGAAAATACGGTTCAGGATATTATTCAGGAAAACTTTCCCAACCTAGCAAGGCAGGACAATATTCAACTCCAGGTAATACAGAGAACACCACAAAGATATTCCTCAAGAAGACCAATCTCAAGGCACATAATCGCCAGATTCACCAGGGTTGAAATGAAGGAGAAAATACTAAGAGCAGCCAGAGAGAAAGGTCAGGTTACCCACAAAGGGAATCCTATCAGACTCACAGCAGATCTCTCAGCAGAAACCCTACAAGCCAGAAGAGAGTGGGGGCCAATATTCAACATCCTTAAAGAAAAGAACTTTCAACACAGAATTTCATATCCTGCCAAACTAAGCTTCATAAGTGAAGGAAAAATAAAATCTTTTGTGAATAAGCAAGTACTCAGAGATTTCATCACCACCAGGCCTGCTTTTCAAGAGCTTCTGAAAGAACCACTACACATAGAAAGAAACAACCAGTATCAGCCTTTCCAAAAATATACCAAAAAGTAAAGAGCATCAACATAATGAAGAATTTACATCAACTAATGGGCAAAACAGCCAGCTAACATCAAATGGCAGTATTAAACTCACATATATTACTATTAATTCTAAATTTAAATCAACTAAATTCCCCAATCAAAAGACACTATCAAAACCCATCGGTATGCTGCATCCAGACCCATCTCACATGCAAGGATACACAAAGACTCAAAACAAAGGGATGGAGAAAGATTTACCAATGAAAGGGAGAGCATAAATAAATAAATAAATAAATAAATAAATAAAAAGCAGGAATTGCAATTCTCACCTCTGATAAAATAGACTCTAAAGCAACAAAGATCAAAAGAGGCAAAGAAGGACATTACATAACGGTAAAAGGATCAATGCAACAAGAAGAGCTAATGATCCTAAATATATATGCACCCGATACAGGAACACCCAGATACATAAGACTTATAAAGAGACTCAGACTCTCACACAATAATAGTGGGAGACTTCAACATCAATATTAGACAGATCGACGTGACAGAAAATTAACAAGGATATCCAGGACTTGAACTCAGATCCGGAACAAGTAAACTTACTAAACATTTATAGAACTCTCCACTTTAAATACACAAAATATACACTCTTATTGGCACCACATCACACCTACTTACAGGTTTAAATGAAATATTGGTTGGCTGCTTGTTTGTTAGTTTCTTCCCTCATTTATTCCTGTCTCCATTATTAAGCACAATTACTGGTATAAAAGAGGTTTTCAATACCCATTTTAGACTAGATTCTAGCCTGGGCAATAAAGCAACACTTCCGTTCTCTCTCCCTTTTCCTCTTTCTTCCTGTCCTTCATTCTTTTTTCTTTTATTTTTATTTTTATTTTTTATTTATCTATTTTTCTTTTTTTTTTTTTTAAAAAAAAAAGACATTTAGTCAAGTTTATTGAGTGCCTATTGTGTTTATCAGTGTGGTACAGTTAACAGTGATGAGACAAAAGATTTTTGAAGCATATGAGGATATAAACATTTGTAATTGTTAAGTATGTGCCTTAAATTGTAATAGAATAAATATATTAGACATCAAAACTGTAATGTCACAGATATTATTGCTTAGGATAATGCTAAAGTGGGTAAATCAGTTTTTTAAATAAATTTTTTTAAAGAAAAGTACTAAAAATAACAATAGTTGGCATTTATCAAACACTTATTTGCTATATATTAATGTATATACTCATTTATTTAATCAATATACTTATTTAGCATATATTCACCTATTTCATCAATTGTTAAGGCAATACTTATATGTCAGAAGTTTACAAAGGTGCTATTCATATAACTAAAACATAGAAAACACTGGTTTAAAAAAAAGGTGAAAACAATTGTTTTTGTTTTTGTTTACAATAGGTTTCTGTGGAACAGATGGTGTTTGGTTACATGGATAAGTTTTTTGCCGTTATTTCTGAAATTTTGGTGTGCCGATCACCCAAGCAGTGTACATTGTACCCAATGTGTAGTCTTTTATCCCTGATACCCCTGACCCTTTCCACCCAAGTACCCAAAGTCCAATGTATCATTCTTATGCTTTTGTGTCCTCATTGCTTAGCTCCCACATATGAATGAGAACACAGGATGTTTGGTTTTCCATTCCTGAGTTACTTCATTTAGAATAATGGTCTCCAATTCCACCCAGGTTGTTCTGAATGCTATTATTTCATTCCTTTTTATGGCTGAGTAATATTCCATGGTATCTATATATCACATTTTCTTTACCCATTCATTGATTGATGGACACTTGAGCTGGTTCCATATTTTTGCAATTGTGAATTGTGCTGCTATAAACATGCCTGTGCAAGTATCTTTTTTCATATAATGACTTTTTTTCCTCTGGGAAGATACCTGGTAATGGGATTACTGGATCAAATGGTAGATTTACCTTTTGTTCTTTAAGGAATTGCCACACTGTTTTCCATAGTGGTTGTACTTGTTTACATTCCCACCAACAGCATAAAAGTATTCCTTTTCACAACATCCATGCCAACATCTACTATTTTTTTGATTTTTTGATTATAGCCATTCTTGCAGGAGTGAGGTGGTATCACATTGGGGTTTTTATTTGCATTTCCTTGATAATTAGTGACGTTGAGCATTTTTCCATATGGTCATTGGCCATTTGTATATCTTCTTTTGAAAAAAGTCTATTCATGTGCTTAGCCCACTTTTTGATGGGATTGTTTGTTTTTTCTTGCTGATTTGAGTTCCTTGTAGATTCTGGATATTCATCCTTTGTTGGAGATATAAATTGTGAAGATTTCCTCCCATTCTGTGAGTTATCTGGTAACTCTAACTCTCTTCTTTTGCTGTGCAGAAGCTAGTTAGTTTAATTAAGTCCCATCTATTTATATTTGTTTTTGTTGCATTTGCTTTTGGGTTCTTGATCATGAAGTCTTTCCCTAAGCCAAATGTGTAGAAGGGTTTTTCCAATGCTATCTTCTAGAATTTTTATGGTTTCAGGTCTTAGATTTAAGTCTTTGATCCATCTTGAGTTGATTTTTGTATAAGGTGAGAGATGAGGATTCAGTTTCATTCTTCTACATGTAGCTAGCCGATTATCCCAGCACCATTTGTTGAATAGAGTATCCTTTTTGTTTGCTTTGTTGGAGATCAGTTGGTTGTAAGTATTTGACTTTATTTCTGAGTTCTCTATTCTATTCTATTGTTCTTTGTGCCTATTTTCATACCAGTACTATGCTGTTTTGGTGACTATAGGCCTATAGTATTGTTTGAAGTTAAGGAATGTGATGTCTCCAGATTTATTCTTTTTGTTTAGTCTTGCTTTGGCTATGCAGGCTTTTTTCTTTTCTTTTTTTAAAATCTGTATGAATGTTAGGATTGTCTCTTCTGGTTCTACACGGAATTTGTAGACTGCTTTTTGGAGTATGGTCATTTTTTACAATATTGATTCTACCTATCCATGAGCATGGGATGTGTTTCCATTTGCTTGTGTTGTCTATGATTTCTTTCAGTAGTGTTTGTAGTTTTCCTTGTGGAGGTCTTTCATGTCCTTGGTTAGGCATATTTCTAAGTTTTTTTGTTTTTGTTTTTTTTTTTGTTTTTGTTTTTGTTTTTTTTTTTGCAGCTATTGTAAAAGGGACTGAGTTATTGATTTGATTCTCAGCTTCTTTGCTGTTAGTATATACCAGAGCTACTGATTTGTGTACATTAATTTTGTATCCTGAAACTTTGCTGAATTCATTCACAAGCTCCTGGAGCTTTTTGGATGAATCTTTAGAATTTTCTAGAGGTATGATCCTATAATCAGCAAACAAGTTTGACTTCCTCTTTATTTGGATACTCTTTATTTCTTTCTCTTGTCTAATTGATCTGGCTAGGAATTCCAATACTGTGTTGAATAGAAGTGGTGAAAGTGGGTATCCTTGACTTGTTCCAATTCTCAGGAAGAATGCTTTCAACTTTTCTCCATTCAGTATAATGTTGGTTGTGGCTTTGTCACAGGTGGCTTTTATTACTTTAAGGCTTGTCCCTTTCATGACGATTTTGTTGAAGGTTTTAATCCTAAAGGGATACTAGATTTTGTCCAGTGCTTTTTCTGCATCTTTTGAGATGATCATGTGATTTTTGTTTTTAATTCTATTCATGTGATGTATCACACTTATTGGCTAACATGTCTTAAACCATCCCTGCCTCCCTGGTATGCAACCCACTTTATCATGGTGGATTATCTTTTTGATATGCTGTCAGATTCAGTTCACTAGTATTTAGTTGAGGATTTTTACATCTATTTTCATTGGAGATACTGGTCTATAGTTCTGTCTTTTGGTATTAGGGTGATACTGGCTTCATAGAATGGTTTTTGGTATAAGGGTGATACTGGTTTCATAGAATGATTTAGGAAGGATTTACTCTTTATCTTTTGGAACATTGTCGATAGAATTGGTAACAATTCTTCTTTGAATGTCTGAGAGAATTCAGTTGTGAATCCATCTGATCCTGGACTTTTTTTTTGTTGGCATTTTAAAAAATTTCCATTTCAATCTTGCTGCTTGTAATTGGTCTGTTCAGAGACTCTATATCTTCCTGGTTTAATCTAGGAGGATTGTATATTTCCAGGATTTTGTCCATCTCCTCTAGGTTTTCTAGTTTATGTACATAAAGGTGTTCATAGTAGTCTTGAATAACCTTTTGTATTTTTGTGGTATCAGTAATAATATCTTCTGTTTCATTTCTAATTGAGCTTATTTGGATCTTCTCTTATTTTCTTGGTTAATCTCACTAGTGGTGTGTCAATTCTATTTATCTTTTCAAAGAATCACATTTTTGTTTCATTTATCTTTTATAATTCTTTTGTTTCAATTTCATTTAGTTCTGCTCTGATCTTTGTTATTTCTCTCCTGCTTCTGGGTTTGGATATGGATTGTTCTTGTTTCTCCAGTTCTGTGAGGTGTGACCTTAGACTGTCTAGTTGTGCTCTGTCAGACTTTATGATGTAGGCATTTACTGCTATGAGCTTTTCTCTTAGCACTGATTTTGGTGTATCCTAGAGTTTTTGATAGGCTATGTCACCATTATCATTAACTGCAAAAAAAATTGAAATTTGCATCTTGATTTCACTGTTGACCCAATGATCATTCAGGAGCAGGTTACTTAATTTCCATCTATTTTCATGGTTTTGAGGGTTCCTTTTGGACTCCATTTCAAATTTTATTCCACAGTAATCTGAGAGAGTACTTGATATAATTTCAGTTTTCTTAAATTTACTGAGACTTGTTTTGTGGCCTATCATGTTGTCCACCTTAGAGAATGTTCCATATACTGATGAACATAATGTATATTCTGCATTGTTGGGTAGAAGGTTCTCTAAATATCTGTTAAGTGCATTTGTTGTAGGGTATAGTTTAGGTCCATTGTTTCTTTGTTGACTTTCTGTCTTAATGACCTGTCTACTGCTGTCAGTAGAGTATTAAAGTTGCTCATTATTATTATGCTGCTGTCTATATCATTTCTTAGGTCTGGTAGTAATTGTTTTACAAATTTGGCAGCTCCAGTGTTAGGTGCATATATATTTAGAACTGTGGTATTTTTCTGTTGGACTAGCCCTCTTATCATTATATAATGTCCCTCTTTGTCTATTTTAACTGATGTAGCTTTAAGGTTTGTTTTGTCTGATATAAGGATAGCTACTCCTGTTTGCTGCTTTAGGTGTCCATTTGCAAGAGATATCTTTTTCCACCCCTTTACCTTAAGTTTACCTGAGTCCTTATGTGTTGGGTAAGTCTCCTCAAGAAAGCAGAAACTTGGCTGGTGAATTCTTATCTGCTCTGCCATTCTGTATCTTTTTAATTGGAGCACTTAGACTATTTGCACTCTCTATTAATATTGAGATATGAAGTACTATTCTATTCATCATGCTATTTGTTGCCTGAATACTTTGGAGTTTTGTTTTTTTTTTAATGGCGTTATTGTTATATAGGTCCTATGAGATTTATGCTTTAAGGAGCTTATATTTTGATGTATTTCAAAGATTCGTTTCAAGATTTAGATCTTCTTTTAACAGTTCTTGTAGTGCTGGCTTGGTAGTGGTGAATTCTCTCAGCATTTGTTTGTCTGGAAAACACTGTATCTTTCCTTAATTTATGAAGCTAAGTTTCACTGGATACAAAATTCTTGGCTGATTGTTTTAAGGAGTCTAAAAATAGGTACCCAATCCCCTCTAGCTTGTAGGGTTTCTGCTGAGAAATCTGTTTTTAATCTGATGGATTTTTCTTTATAGGTTACCTGACGCTTTTGCCTCACAGGTCTTCAGAGTCTTTATTTTGTCTTGACTTTAGATAACCTGATGACTCTGTGCCTAGGTGATGATAATCTGTTTGTGATGAATTTCCCAGATGTTATTTGAGCTTTTTGCATTTGGATGTCGAGATTTCTAGCAAGGCTGGGGAAGTTTTCCTTAATTATTCCCTCAAATATATTTTCTGAATTTTGAGATTTCTCTTCTTCCTTGAGAAGACCAATTATTATTAGGGTTGGATGTTTAACATAGTCTCAAACTTCTTGGAGGCTTTGTTCATTTTTATAAATTCTTTCCTCTGTCTTGTATTGAGTTAATTCAAACAGCTTGTCTTCTAGGTCTGAAGTTCTTTCTGCTGCTTGTTCAATTTGATTGCTGAGACTTTCCATTGCATTTTGCATTTCTTTTAGTGTGTCCTTGATTTCCAGAAGTTGTGATTGTTTTTATTTATACTATGTATTTCACTGAATAATTCTCCTTTTATATACTGTATCATGTTTTTTATTATCTTAAGTTGGACTTCACCTTCCTCTGGTGCCTCCTTAATTAACTTAATAATCAACCTTCTGAATTCTTTTTCTGGCAATTCACAGATTTCATCTTAGTTTGGATCCACTGCTGGTGACCTGGTATATTGTTTTGAGGATGTTAAAAATAACCTTGTTTTTTCATATTACCAGAATTGTTTTTCTGGTTCCTTCTCATTTGGGTAGATTATGTTAGAGGGAAGATCTTAGATTCAGAGCCACTGTTTAGATTCTTTTGTCCCATGAGTACTCCCTGGATGTGGTGTTCTTCTGCTTCCCCTAGAAATGAGCTTCCTGAGAGCCAAATTGTAGTGATTGTTTTTTCTCTTTTGGGTCTAGCCACCCAGTGTAACTACCAGGCTCCAGGCTAGTACTGGAGTGTCAGCAGAGAGTCCTGTGACGTGATCCAATTTCAGGTCTTGCAGTTATGGATGCCAGCACCTGCTCTGGTGGAGGTAGGAGGGGAGTGAAGTGGTCTCTGTGAGAATCTTTGGTTGTTGTTTAGTGCACTGCTTTTGTGTTGGTTGGCCTCCAGCCAGAAGGTGGCACTATCAAGAGTACATCAGCTCTGGCCCTATAAGGAGGTTGCAAACTTGCCCTTGGGACACCTGGTTAAGATTTTGTTTAAAAAAATTCTTCAGCTAAGGCAGCATAAAAGGCGATTTATTGTATGATTGTTACACTTGTCCACAAGTGAATACAGAAGTAGTCCAGAATGTCACAGTTCCAGGGCAAAGGACCAACATGGACAGTTTTGATTATGAGCAATGTGGGTCTCAGAGGTGGCCCTCAGTGATCAGATGGTGATGAAAGTTCCAGATCCATTGAGACAAGTTCTAAACGGTAGCATGCAGCCCACCAACTTGTGTCATCATTCCCAGCCTCTGGCATTCCATTTTCCTCCTCCTGCAGCCTCCACAAGTGCACAGCTAGCAGTTTACTTGGACATCTGCCTCATCTTTCTTCTTTTGCATTTCAGCCTGTGCATTCACTTCTTCCTCCACTTGGCTCTCATGGTACAGAGGTTTTCAAGAAGATGGCTCTAAGGCCAAGAGAGCAAAACTTATTTTTGAAGTCAGACTGACCTGAATTTAATTCTGAGCTCTACTACTTAATAACTGTGACATAGACCAGGAAACTAAGGATGGCTGATTATTATAACTACTGTATCCCCTTAGTGAAAGACTTAGTAGAAAATTGTTCACATATATAAACTCATGATACACACACAGAAACATGCCATTATGAGAGCCATCAGAAATAACAAATCGATTTTGATTCTCAAGGATTCAGAATTATCAGATACAGAATATAAAATGATTATCTGTGAAAAGTCTAATAAAATGAAAAAATAAACGAGCAGGGGACATAGGATTAACAAAATAACTAGACTTACTTTAAAAATAACTACATAAACTTCCAGAAATAAAAGACATAACTGTTGAAATTAAGAATACAATGGATAGGTTAAACAGCAAATTTAAAGAAACTGTAGATAATATAACTGAAATGAAAGCTAGCTCAAATATTTACCCAAAAGCAGCAGAGAGATAAGCATCTAGTAACTGTGGGAAATTAAGAGAAAGATAGATTGGAATAAGATCTAATGTACTGATAATATGAGCTTCAGCCAAAGAAAATAGAAAGAATGAAGGAGAAGCAATGTTAAGTATATACATATATATAGATCTAGATAGATAGATAGATATACAACTACACTTAAGAAAAAAAAAAAACAGGCATGATAATAATTAACCCAAAATCTCAGGTTAGTAGTTAACTCTGGGAAGATGGGATGGGGGAATAACAGTAAATTCAACAATCTAGGTTTCCATATGGGTCTTAGATTCAGGGGTGTTTGCATTATTATGTTTCATTGCTTAAAAATAAACATTGCATATCTATGGACATATCAGGGAACATGTTTTAAAATTTTGTATTCTAATATATACATGCAAAAGAATATATGTAGCTATCATTAGTCAATGGCAGGCACATCCTGAGCATTTTGAGCATGACTGCCTAGCCTTATACTTGGGTTCCTAAATTTTATATTTCCTATAAATTATAAAGGGCAAAGTAAGATTTAAGTGGCATTTTGATACTACTTTTAGCTCCTGATAAATTCCATAAATTATATTGACTCAGGCCCGGCGCAGTGGCTCACATCTGTAATCTCAGCACTTTGGGAAGCTGAGGCGGGCGGATGATGAGGTCAAGAGATCCAGACTATCCTGGCCACCATGGTGAAACCCTGTCTCTACTAAAAATACAAAAATTCTCTGGGCGTGGTGGTGCACACCTGTAGTCCCATCTACTCAGGAGGCTGAGGCAGGAGAATTGCTTGAACCTGGAAGGCCAAGGTTGCAGTGAACTGAGACTGCACCACTGCCCTCCAGCCTGGGGACAGAGCAAGACTCCGTCTCAAAAAAAAGAAAAAAAGGAAAAAGAAAAAAACTTATATTGACTCGGTAAATGGCTTTCCTTTTTTAGAAGATTGAATATAATGACACGTTTCGTTTTCCTCAACAAAGAAAATAATTTCTAGCTATAAAGGAATAGGCATATACTACATGTTCTTCAGATTGAGTCTCAATCTGAAACGCAGTCTTATTTAACTGCTGCATGCATCCCGTCTTCCATTTAAGCATTTGTTAAATTGAAAGCATTTCTATTTCCTTAAGTTTTTCTTTCATTTAATGTACTTTTTAATGTAAAGAGTTCATTTGAGCATATAGTGACTCATGAATCAGTCAGCACTAGACCACAAGCAGTCCGGTACTCCACTGTAGGTGCAAAAAGAGAAAACTTTTGTAAGGTGTTTGCAGAAACAAAACAAAACAAAATATTTGGTTGGTTAAAGAGGAAAGTCCCTAGTTAGGAGTTGGTTGACAGTTTCTAGTTGGTTAAGCTTAAGTTTTGTTTTTTGGATTTAATGACTTGTCTCTATAATTATAAAATGAATATGGACACTTCAAAAACTTAGAAATGTATAAAGTAAAATTTTTCCACAATCCACCACCCAAAGATAACTACTTGAGTATGACTGAGTTCTTTCTCAAAATACAAGTTTTAATAATTGATATCAAAGCATATCTTATTTTGCTTTTGAAACTGTTATAACACAATATATAACCTTGGAAATGCATTATTTTATTAATATAAAGTTGTTTCCATAGTAAAATACCAAATTAATTAAAAGTCAGAATCAAACATAACATATCCATGTAAACGACAAATGAAAACTGTCAAAGTATTCTTATCTCTAAAAAGCCACAGATTAAATTCTTCAAAGTATTGGGTGTTATTTCCTAAACTATACACATCGGTATCACCTCCTGAAGCTTTTTACCCAGTTTCACTGTGGGTATTTCGGACATACAATGATCCATGCAGTCAACTTTGGAATGCCTCGTTGGATACAGGGAAGCAAACGAGTCCCAGAAGCCTGAAAGTGGTTCTTGACAGACTTTGTGCACTCAGATTGGGGGATCACGCAGCTGATCATCACTTAAATTGCTGGTTGTATGCATGCCCGCACACTCCAGTGCTCATAGCCAGCACCTGTAAGAGTGACTGAACTGGACCAAATGGTGTGCGTTCCTTTCATCAACACAAACATGGACGGCATTCATCTGGACCCGGGCCTTTCCCACCTACCGAGCTTGCCCACCACGTGAAGTTTAAGTTCATCGTGGAAGACCTGACACTCAGCAAGCTGTCTCCCATGTTTCCACCGGCTTTGTGGCCCGAGTGTCTATATAAGCTGCTGATTTGCCTTCGGAAAATAAACCAGCATCGATTTCAGGGAAATTATTGGATAATCTGCGTTGTGAGGCGCAAGGGGCCCTCCGCAAATGACAGCTGCTCCCATGCACTTGTCCAGTCATGGGGGGCATCCTGTCCGGGTGGGAGCCCGCCAAAATAGTCCATTTGGAAGGTACGGAAGGCTTCGTTAGAAATTGCCTTCTTGTAGCTGTTGAACCTTGAGCAAAACAGATAAGAACCGGAGATATGGAATCGTAAACATTATGACTCGAAGGCATTTTGGGGAAGAGCGTGGAGGCGAGGGAGGAGGACGTGCAACTTCACGCTGCGCAGCGAAACGCTTTCCCTTTAAGAACCTGCGGACCCGCCCGGCGGACTGAGCTCCGGAAGTGAACGCGCACAGCCGCGAAGTAAGATTCTTTTGCCAAACGGTGACCTTTTTCCTCAGGCTTGGCCTTCGCTCCCCTGCTTTCCTCCTTTCACTCCCACTCTCCGACTCCAGCTATCTGTGCTCTCGCTCTCCCGACCACTAATCCCATCGCCCCTGCCCGCGGGCGCTCTATTCTCTACCTGGCCTTGGCGGCCGAGGCACCGCCCCGCGCTGACACGCACTTCCGGCAGCGCCGCGGCTGGGCGGTACCCGGCTAGGAACTGGGCTTGCGGAGCCCTGCGGCGTGGGATGGACACGCTGGCTGTCATGCGGCACCTCCTGACCGAGCACCATCCCCTGCGCAAGGAGGACAACGAGCTCATGGACCGGGTGCGGCGGCTGCCATGCGAGAAAGCCAACGTGTTGGCCCAGGGAGTCAGCCGACCCGCCCGGTGGCTTTCCCGAGACGTTTGACGGCGACTCCACCTGGCTTCCCGACTTTGTGATGCAGACGTCCGTTTACAGGACTTTCTTCGAGGCTAGATGCTAGAAAGACATCCTGAAAGTGGCTTAATCAGCTGCCTCACCAGGGCGGCGGAGCAGTGGGTGGTCCCCTACATCGAGAGCGGGAGCCCTTAGTACGGGGGCTTGGTGGACTCACCAAAGCGGGCCTTTGTCTGTTATGGGTAGGAAACAGCTGGGCTGGGACCCCGGTATCTGGGGAGCGGCTGCAGCCCCGCCCGCGCGAGCCACTGCTGCTCCCACAAGCCCAGTTCTCCAGTTCCAGGAAGCTGGACTCGGACCCTCGCTGGGAAGCTTGATCACCGCCTGTTCTTGCCAGTCTCTGCGCCTTTGCACTGCCCAGCAAACCGGCCACTGCCCAGGACCTGTTAGGAATTGAATGGACCTCCCAGGATCATGCCTCGCCGTTTCTAGAGAACGGCTTCTGACCGCCTTTGAGAATCAGGGCCAAACTTGGAAGGGCCTACGTTTGTCACACCTCCTTGGACGCCGATTTGTATAGTTCAGGCCCAGAGACAGCTTTCTGGGTTAGTGTGTCTGACAACACTGATGAAAAATTGTGACATTTTCCTTCCCCAGACCTACTTCGTTTTATGCATTTCATTTCTCTTCTGAAATCACAGCAGTGTCACAGATTGCGCCTTTTGGTCTGAGGAACCCAGGGCCTGGACACTACCAGGAGAAAGTATTTACTTTTAAAACTTAAATGTGTATCTTTACTATATGCCTAGTACAGTAGTGCTTAGAAGAAACAAAGGTTAGAAGACAAAATGTATGTCTTCAAAAACACCATTAAGTTATGAGAAAGAATTCTAAATGCAGATTCTAAGGTCTTGTAAAATGCTTTAAAGAATGCGTATATGTTTTTTAGGTATGGCCTTTAAAGTTTCTACCCCAGTTTTAAAGTATTAATGTGTTAAAAATATATGCAATTTAGAAAGGAGACAGCCCAGCTTAAGCAGTTTGATGTTTGCTGCCAAAGATGGTATTCGAATATAAAATAGCACATAACTCATGGCGAAAAATAATGGGGATGGTGCAGTCTTTGATCTATATCCATTGGCATTCTTTTGTACTAAATGGAATACCATTAGCTTCCTCACTTAAGGTAAAACACTTTACATTTTTTGGCTGCAGTTTTCTCATGTAATTGGAGACATTATCATTAAAGTTTAGTTCACAATTCTTTGAGTCTCTTATGAGACCAAAGAAGGTAAGAGGAGGATACGTGCCCTCCTCTCAATCAAGGGGTTTCTTGAAACCAGGAAAATCTGAAACTGCCTTTTGTCAAATGTTCATGGGTTTGCCATTCTGATGATCGTTATCATCCCACTGAAACATCTTGAATTCCTAGTTAGGAATCTTTATGTTAAGATAAATTGATCACTTTCTCATTCATGGACAGTTTATCTACCTAAAGACTATAGAGGAAAACACTGTTTTTGAAAGACGAAACATTAAGACATGTTATAGCAGTTATTTTATTGCCATTTAGTATTACAAAAGTTCCTAAGGAACTCCCCATTAACTTTACCTATATGAACTACAGTTTTGCAGCACATTTTAAATTGAGTCTTGGTCCTATTTGCTGACAATTTCAAAGCAGCATTTTTCCCCCACAGTAAAAACCCTACAGGATACCACCACCACCAACAACAAAAAAAGTTTTCTTTCAATAAACCTCATAAGAGCATACATTTGATAGAATACCAAGATTTTCTAATGAAAGATCACCATCACCATTTTGTAAGTCAGACAGAACATGAAGAAAGTCAAAATATCTCATATAGATGTCTTTTTTCTTTGAGAAGGTACACAAAACTTGCTTAAAGACATGTATTTACACGGAAGAACAGAAGGTCACTGGTCAGTGATTTTAAGTTTTTATACTGCTTAAAACAAGTAATTACAGATTCTGATCGGTTTATCATGCTCTTTAGTCTTTTTTTTCTGCTGAATGTTCTCCAGGGAATGGATCCATACCTGTTTCTTCCTGTGGACCTGCATAATTTCCTCATTTACTAGACTGGGTTTCTTTTATGTGTGGGCTTTTAATGCTTGGTATCCCTTCTTTTTTGATTCATAATATGTAATGCTCAGCATAATAATTGTAGCCATTATTCCTTCTTGCAATAGCCTTCGGTGGCTTCCTGCTTCTCAAATCCCTTGCAAAGATCAGATTTTTTTCCTGGAGTTCATGTCTAGGAAGTTGATCTTGATCTTTTTCTTTCAGAACCCTCTGGATTTCAGCTTTGGCAAGCTTCCTCTGTTTCTGAGCCACCTGCCTCACCTAGGATACAGTCCCATCCATGATTTTCCCTACCTCCAGGCATTTTTCATGGAAAGCTCCTCATGTCTTTTAATTCTAGATTTTCCATTTGTGTGCCTTTAACCTCTACATCCAAGTCTTTCAGGCTAAACTGCACCACACCCCCAATAGGGCCAATGAAAACATAGGGAGGTCCTGTAACAGGAACACTCAGAGTCCCTGGAAATCGGACTCCACCAGCTTTCCTTCAGGCAGAATTCCTAAGGAAGGCATGGTAGCATCACAAATGCTGCTTGTCTCAGTGGCCTGGGAAACAAGTCTCTTACAACTTCAAAAGTGGAACAAATTTGAACTATAAAGACCTTTCTCAAGGTAAACTCTTTGGCCCCTATGCCTAGTACTTCAGCTGGGCCTCTGAAGCTCTCCTCTTTGAGGTCTTGGCAGGCTCTGGCTCCTGTTGAGAAGGGGAAGCAGTCATATAAACTCATGCGCTGGAAGAATCCACTCTACCTCTTTCCTGGCTGCTCTCAGGGTCTCCGCTGCAATTTTTGTCTTTAAACGTATCTTTAGGTGATTCCAGTTTGCATACATAATTGAGAAACGTAAGATTTGGGCCCCAGTAGAGAGCCAGGTGGACTTAAGAAGGAGTTCATCTGAGAAAACTGCAGTTATCTAGTTTCACTTAAATTTGGCTTTTCTGATTATCCATTTGTGTGGCTTTATTTGATTTAGTAATAAAATGATTTTGATTAGGTCACTCTTCACAAATTAGAGAATGAACTCTAGAGCCGAATAAGCACAGTTTAAAAATAATGATTTTGTTTGTGTTCTCTATTGAGGTTTGACTGTTTTGGCTAAACTGAGGCTCATCTAATATCTTTTTGATATCCTACTTTCTTGTCAATTAATTGAAGGGAACATACTAGCAGACCAGATGGGTGCTTATGCAAACCTCAGAGAGCTACTAATTTAAGCAAAATTAAATCCTTTGCCTTCCCCCAGATCAGGCGTCCCCAAACTTTTTACACCGTTCACTGTCCCTCAGACCGTTGGAGGGCCGCCACATGCTGTGCTCCTCTCACTGACCACCAATGAAAGAAGTGCCCCTTCCTGAAGTGCAGCGGGGGCGGATAAATGGCCTCAGGGGACCGCATGCGGCCCACAGGCCGTAATTTGGGGAGGCCTGCCCCAGATCCTTTGCACATGGCCTGCTATCAATAAGCCTCTACAATGATTCTTAAATTTTAGGCAACATCACCTGGGGAGCTTATTTAAAAACTCAAATTGCTGGGCCCTATCCCCAGAGCTTCTTATCGAGTAGGTCTACATTGGGATCTGAGGATTTGCATCTCTAACTAAAATTGCTAGGTGATGCTGACACTGTTGTTGTAAGAGTGAGTACAAATTAGAAATAAAACTATTTAATTCTGTCTGGTGCGAAGAAGAGAGAAAGAGACTTTTATCCTCCACGCCTTTTTATTTGGACGCTACTTTAGGAAACTTAATTATAAGCTTATTCTGTGCCTTTTTGAAATGTCTATAAATCTTTCCAAAAACTAAATTAGGCTTTTGCTAATTTTATAACCCAAGAAAGTGAATTCCCCAAGGACCTGAGGGCTCTCTCACTGGAATGTAATCATTGAGAAAAATAGTATCCCTATCAGCTTCCCAGAAACATAAAAGTCTAACTTTAGTAGGCACTTGGCTCCATTACAAACCTATCTTTTGTCGTAAAGATAAAAGAAATTTACTTTTCCCTTGGACAAAGGCAATTAACTAGCAGATGGTCACCAAAATTACCAGGTGAATTTAGGGTGAACTCTGTGACAAATGGTGCTGTCAAGTTCTCTTACTTGAGAACTACAGGAAGTCCCTGACGATTTTTTGACTTCACAATGGTGCAAAACCATTGCTTTTCACTTTCAGTATTTAAGAAATTACATATTGAATATAAGATATTCAATCTTATACTTTTTATAGGTTTTGTGTTATATAAGTTTGCCCAACTAACTGTAGGCTAATGCAAGTGTTCTAAGCACATTTAAGGTATGTTAGACTACAGTAGGGTAGGTGTATTAAGTGCATTTTCAACTTACAGAATTTAAGTTGACAGCCAAAGGACAAGTAAGAATGAGGTAAAGGAGAAGGAAAACATTGCTTCAGGCAAAGGAATAGTATACAAAAGCGCTGGGGTATAAGAATATGATGTGTTTAGAAAACTGCAAGTAATTTAGTATGGTTGGGGCAGAGTGATGGGGAATGATTATTGATGCTGTTGGAGAGTAGAAAGAGGCCAGATTGCTATGCTTGGATACAATTTCAGCCACCTACAAATCTTCCTAATTATATCATTATCTGTCATGTTTCTCCATTTTATCAATGTGTATACCTTAACAATTTGCTCAGATTACTTAAAATTGAGATATGCTAAGCATCTATCCAATCTCCCATCCCAGTAATTCTACAGAAACAAATGAGGTTAGCTAGATAAGCATATTTACAATTTATGCTGTATCCTTCACATCCTGCATATACCACTTTCTCATCAAAATGCTCACAAATCATCTGCATCAGTATCCATTCTTTAAAAATGTGTAAACCCCATCTCTACTAAAAATACAAAATTATCCAGGCATGGTGGCACATGCCTGTAATCCCAGCTACTCAGGAGGCTGAGGCAGGAGAATTGCTTGCCCGCAGGTGGAGGTTGCAAAGAGCTGAGATTGCACCATTGCACTCCAGCCTGGGCGACAAGCGTGAAACTTCACCTCAAAGAAAAAAGTGTTAGGCCAGGCGCGGTGGCTCAAGCCTGTAATCCCAGCACTTTGGGAGGCCGAGGTGGGTGGATCACGAGGTCAAGAGATTGAGACCATCCTGGTCAACATGGTGAAACCCCGTCTCTACTAAAAATACTACAAATTAGCTGGGCATGGTGACGTGTGCCTGTAATCCCAGCTACTCAGGAGGCTGAGGCAGGAGAATTGCCTGAACCCAGGAGGCGGAGGTTGCGGTGAGCCGAGATCGCGCCATTGCACTCCAGCCTGGGCAACAAGAGCGAAACTCCGTCTCAAAAAAAAAAAAAAAGTGTTAAATGTGTATCAAGCATGCTGGCTTGAGGGTTTAAGGAATTGCTTTTTAATTTCTGACATAATTCTGTGGAGTTTGCTTTCATTTTTGTTGTATTTGTAATTTATATTCAATATTTTCTATTAGTGCTGTGGAATATGCCTCTTGGACTGAAGATAGAAATACATTATTTATGGGAAGAAATCCTTATCTTCTTCACTAATATTGGACTTAGAGTCCTTCTATAAGATATGTTCTGTTTTTCATTTTGAACATTTTCCTTGATAGAAAACTATCAAATCAGTCAAAGCTATCAAAATAAAAAAGAATTCTGACCCAGTGAAGTGGCTCACACCTGTAATCCCAGCACTTTGGGAGGCCAAGGTGGGCAGATCACTTGAGAACAGGAGTTCAAGACCAGCCTGGCCAACATGGCAGAGACCCCATCTCTACTGAAAGTACCAAAATTAGCTGGGCACATGTTGCGCACCTGTAATCACAGCTACTCGGGAGGCTGAGGCAAGAGAACCTCTTGAACCCAGGAGGCACAAGCTGCAGTGAACCAAGGTGGTGCCACTGCATTCCAGCCTGTATGATGGAATGAGACTCTCTCTAAAAAAAAAAAAAAAAAAATTCTACCTCATAGCATCTGTTAAGTTATACATTGGATGTATCCTTTCCTCACTGAAAGACATTTTTAAAATTTTTTGGTAAGGCCTGGTTCATATGAAATGCAATTCAAGCCAAATGTTAACAAGAATAAGGGGAGAAGAGGGGGCTCCAATAGCAGAGAAACATATGAAACATATCTGCCTGGGCTGCACACTGCAAGAAAATCACAGCTGTAAAAGTGTTCATGAATAGTAGACACAAGGCATCAGAGTGATAAAATTCATTTCTCTAGCAGGGAGTATTGGAGTTTCCTGGAGAAACAGAATGAGAGACACAGAGTTATTGCAGGAATTGGCTCATATGATTATGGGGGTTGAGAAGTCCCACAATCTGCCATCTGCAAGCTGGAGAATTAGGAAAGCTGAAGGTGTAATTCAGTCACGTCTAGTGGCCAGAGAACCCAATGCACTGATATCCAAGAGCAGGAGAAGATAGATGTCCCAGAACAAGCAGAGAGGCCAATTTTGTCCTTCCTCTGCCTTTTTGTTCCATATGGGGCACTGAATGGATTGATGCCTATCCGAATCAGTGAGGGTGGATCTTCTTTACTCAGGCTACTGATAGAAATGTCAATCATTTAACCAATCAAAGGTTAAATGTCACACTGTTTTGATGGAGACAGTCAAGCAGTAGATGCTGTAGGCTTCGTTGAGGCTAAAAAGCTGGGTTGGGCTAGAATAAGCAAGTCTACAGGTACAGTTGGAAGGAAACAGAGCTGTGCTAAGAAGTACTCTCTCTGTGGCCTGCAGTCTAGTTTGACTAGGTTCTGTATTTGAGCTTTTAAAGAGTAAAGAATACCAGTGTTCATATACACATGAAGTTATCAGCAGTGACTGCAAGGAGGTAATCTTAGGGGATGAAACTATAGCCCTGTATGTGTATGTGTGTGTGTAAATATTTGTGTATGCGTATATACGCACACCCTAAAACTCAGTAATTTTAAAAAAATAAACATTTGTTTAGCTCATAAATCTGTGGATTAGGTGAGTGTTTCTGCTGGTCTTGGCTTAGCTCACCTGTATTCAGTCAGCTGCAGGATCTAGCTCTCCTTATCTTGGCTGGGATCTTGCACATGTTAGGATCAACTGCTCTACTAGTCTAGGATGGTCTTGGCTGAGACCAGGGGACTACTTGGCTGCCCTCCACTGTCTCATCCTTCCAGACAGCCCAGAAAGGTTCACATGTTTACAACATAAGAGCAAAAAAGAATAATTTGCAACCACTTTTCCAAGCCTAAGGTCAAGGGGCAGGCAGAACCTGTGCTGTTAGGAGGCAACTGATACCAGCCCACTGGTCTACTGTTTAATTATCAGGAATTTGGCAAGCTGATTGTTAACACAGCCATTGTTTACAATTAAATTACGTACTTGTAATTAAATAATTTACATTAAAACAAAGATAATAGGTACTCAAAACTCATGACTTTCTAGTTCTTTTATGACATTTTACTATTGTCTGTCCTCTTAAAGCTATTTGTTTCTGGCGTATCTGATAGAAACACTACCTCATGCTTCAGTTGTGTCAAACCAGCAGCTTGAAATCAGCCATCATCGGAGTGTTTATACCACAGAAACTGATAGAAGCTACAAATGAAGGGTTGCTTTCTTGATTTGTTTGGTTAATTTTACTAGTTTAAGAAAGTGGTAGAGGAAACAATGCAGATTAAACTTAAAACTGTGTTGTGTCTTTGGTCATTACATTGCAAATACAAAAAAACTTTTTAAAGAAACGTTCTTTGAAAACTATTATCCAAATCTGCAAAGATGTCAACTCATTTACAAACAACTGAAGTTTCATCTACCTCTTTATTGTTTCACTTTCCTCTTACTAACAATGAGAATATCAACAAACATTCATGTCAGAACTACATTTGCTCATAAACTACAACTGTAGATCGGCTATGGATAAGAGAATTTAGTGGAAGTCAAAGCATTCAGTAAGAATTAATTGGCTATATAGAACTTACAGTAAAGAGTATTATATATTATCTTATTTATCAGTGTGTGCTACACATATTTTCAGTAAAATTTATAACATAATATATAAAGTATTTTTTTTTTTAGAAAACTTTATCAGTATGCTACTGGGAAGAGTGCTCCTCAAGAGTAGAAGGAAACTGTGATATTTTAGGACAAAGAGTATGATTAGAGAGAGGGGCAAAAATTGTGGCCATTAATCCAATTAAAGTACCTTAGGCCCCTAGTCTTTTTCAAATACTTTCCAGTAAGCCGGTCAGTAGAACCTAGTCCACTGACAAAGATCAGATTGTGATTTTTGCCTATTATTTCAAAATGTCTCAAGATAGCCAACACTTTTTGGAGGGATAGGGTATTTGGGCTTGGGCTAAGGAAGAATAGGCAGAGCCTAGATGCCAGTACGTCACACTAGAAAGTCTCAGGCCTAAAAATTGTCTAGTCATCATGAACTCTGGCTACTAACATACGCAGAACTAACCAAAAGCAAATATACCAGAAGATTACTAAATTTTAAGGAAATTGTTCTTCAAAAGAAATTTCAATCCTGGCCTGTGACCATCAAGCTCCTAAAACAATTTCTGGTTCCCCATATTCACCCTAGCAGGAAGAGAGCTTCTGCAATAACAACCACCTCAAAGGGGCTTCTGCCCCTGGCCCCTTCTCATGCAGCCATGGAATATAATGCGTGTTCTAGAAAGCAGAGGTAAAAACCACAAAATACAATGGGCAAGAGCTTAACTGAGGACTACCAAATAGTTAAGCAAAGAATGTGGTCCTAGGCCGGGGGCAGTGGCTCACACCTGTAATTCTAGCACTTTGGAAGGCCGAGGTGGGTGGATTGCCTGAGCTCAGGAGTTTGAGACCAGCCTGGGGAACACGGTAAAACCCCTTCTTGACTAAAAATACAAAAAATTCGCAGGGCATTACGGCAGGCACCTGTAATCCCAGCTACTCAGGAGGCTGAGACAGGAGAAACTTGAACCCAGGAGGTGGAGGTTGCAGTGAGCCCAGATTGTGCCATTGCACTCCAGCCTGTATGACTGAGATTTTGTTTAAAAAAAAAAATGCACTCCTTTTCTAGGAGGGAGCATGTACTTTCTGCTTAGAGGTATTTGATCATTAATATGGACCAGCGACCACTACCAGTTTCTCCTTCTCCCCTTTCTCAAATGGGAGTTTTTACTGTAGTATCCTGTTTCCATATCCATGCATGTTTTTTTAATGTATATGCTAACAGACCCTAAGAAGGTACACATGACCCCAAGGAAGGGGCTGCATGTGATGCAGAGATCCTAAACATGGAGCAGGAATTCAGGAAGATCTTGAAGTTTTCTCCCTTGGGGAAAGAGTAAATGTGTTCTCTGCAAATGTGTTCTTGGCCTTTCTTGGATCATCAACTCTGAGGAAACCCAGCTTTCTTACAGTGAGAACACACAGGAAAAAAGGGGCTCACAGATCTCCTGGTAGCCGAAAGTATATATGTAGCCACGGCCAATATTTACTCTCCCTTTTTTCCTTAGCAAGAAACTCCCTGATTTTTAGCTGGGCATATAACCACCTTGTATTAGGGTTCTCTGGAGAGACAGAAACAATAAAATACATATATAGATAGATAAATGACAGGGGATTTATTAGGAGAATTGGCTCATATGAATATGGCAGCAGAGAAGTCCCACAGTAGGCTGTCTGCAAGCTGGAGATCCAGGGAATTTGGAATTGCCGATGTTGTAGCTCAGTAAAAGTAAAAAAGCTTCCGAACTAAGGAAGCCAATAGTATAACTCTCAGTTTGAGGCTAAAGGCCTGAGGACCTGAAGTTTTGATGTCCAAAGACAGGAGAAGAAGGATGTCTCAGCTCCAGGAGAGAAACCACAAATTTGCCTTTCCTCTGCCTATTCTATTCAGGCCCCCAGCCAATTGGATGGAGCCTGCCCATGTTGAGGACAAATCTCCCTCACCCAGTTCATCAACTCATGCACCAATTTCCTTTGGAAACAGCTTCACTCAGTAATAATGTTTTACCAGCTATCTAGTTGGTATCCGGCTATCTACCCATTAATCTAGTCAAATTTATATGTAATATTAACCATCACATATCTGAAAATAAAGACAACATTCTGCATATTAGTTTGTACATCTTATGCTTCCATTTTACATGTCATACATTTGCATGTAACGAAGTGCTGACTGCTGAGAGGGAGGCACTGTGATGTACACTAAGGTTTCCAGGAAACGTTAAACAACTGCTAATATACATTTTTAAACTCTTTTTGTATTTCTCTACTCGGCTGCCTTGATTTCACCTGTGGCAACTAGAACCCTCGCAGATTATCTTGAACCATGAGAATGAAGGTCATAAACTATAACAATATCACCAGATCAGGCTTGGACTGCCTACCTACAAACATTTTCTATGCATGATAGAAATAAACCTCTACTGTGATTTAAGCTACCACTATTTTGTAGTTTGCTGCTGCTACAGCCAAAACTGATTCTAACGGATATCAGAAAGAAATTTGAAAATCTGTTAAATAAAGTTAGTATGTGCATGTGTTTGGAGAGGAGGGAAGGGAGGAGATTTGGAATTGCCTAGAGGGTAGAATTGGGGAAGAGAGGCCAGAATTCAAAAAGAGAAGAGACATAGTGGAGATTTTAAGTTTCCTCTCTTCAAAAGATGGAGTCTAATTCTCCTCACCTTACGTAGGGGCCAGACTGAGTAATTTACTTCTAATGAATAGACTGAGTGATGGTGTGTAGGTTCTAAGACTAGGTTATAAAAGACACTGTGGCTTTCACTCTGATCTCCCTTGAATTATTAGGTTCAAGCAAAGTCAGGTGCTGTATAGAATGGACCCTCAAATATCCCTAAGAGGAAGTCTATGTGGTGAGAAACTAAGGCTTTCAACAGGCTGCATATACTTGGCATGTGAGGACACCATCTTGGAAGCCAATCCTTAAGCCCCAGTCAAGCCTTCAGATGATGGTGGCCCCATCCTGACCAAAACCTTATGAAAGACCCTTAAGCCAGAAGCAGCTAGCTAAGCTGCTTCTGAATTACTGATATAAAAACTGTGAAATAATAATGCTAGCTAAGCTACCCCTGAATTACTGATATAAAAACCATGAAGTAATATTTATTTTTGTTTTAATCCACAAAGCTTTGGGGCAATTTATATGTAACAGTGGATAATTCTACA
Organism: Saimiri boliviensis; assembly: GCF_048565385.1. Classification (NCBI taxonomy): domain Eukaryota; kingdom Metazoa; phylum Chordata; class Mammalia; order Primates; family Cebidae; genus Saimiri; species Saimiri boliviensis. The sequence continues at coordinate 61,952,661 of NC_133461.1, forward strand.
TACATTATCAAGCTGATATATTATGGGTAGAGGAAAAAGTTATAATGATGTAATAACATGACAAGGTGCTTGTCAGTTGCAGAACATGTCATTGAGGCTCCAACTTAATACTAAGTTATTGCATATAACAGGAAAAAAGTGAGCACTTTTCAGAGTCATGTACTAAGAACAAATTCAAACATCTGCTGGATTGGGGTTCAAAGTATGACTCAACTCTCTTCCTTCCAGGTTTCTTTTCTTTTTTTTTCTTTTTTTTGAGACGGAGTTTCACTCTTGTTACCCAGGCTGGAGTGCAATGGCGCGATCTCGGCTCACCGCAACCTCTGCCTCCTGGGTTCAAGCAATTCTCCCGCCTCAGCCTCCTGAGTAGCTGGGATTACAGGCACACGCCACCACGCCCAGCTAATTTTTTGTATTTTTAGTAGAGACGGGGTTTCACCATGTGGACCAGGATGGTCTCAATCTCTCGACCTCGTGATCCACCCGCCTCGGCCTCCCAAAGTGCTGGGATTACAGGCTTGAGCCACCGCGCCCGGCCTCCTTCCAGGTTTCTGACTGTTGAGGCATACACAAGTGGGTAAACTGCCAAATAGAAATAAGGAAGCATCATCTCTTAAGTCTTCATTATATTGGGCTTCTAATCTTGGAGACTCCATACGCCATTGTATACCCTCTTCTCTGAATTTTTGGCAGCTGAGGCCTCAATTAAAATGATCCAAATGAGAAAGGAAAGGGTTTGGGCCTAAGGTGGAGATGACAGAGGTAAAGATAGGGGGTAGATTTATGGTATATTTTGAAAATAGAAATGGCAGGCCTCACAGATAAACAGGATGTGGGAAGTGTGTCTTCTCTCTCCAGTTGGGAAAATTGGAAGTACATTTCCTTTTTTCGTCACCACCTTTGATGGTCTGTCCTAAGGAAGTCAGAGGGGATAAAGTGATTGGTCAGGGCTCAACAGTCTTAGAACCCTCTTTTTCTTTTGGGTGGGGTAAGGGAACACATTTCCTGGGTGCAGGCACAGCTGTCCCTCTGGTGTTTGTTATTCAGTCTGCCGTGTGGCGCTGTGCTGTGCCCTCTCAAGCATGTCTGTTCTTACTCCCTTCTAGTCCATTGTTCACACTGGTCGTAGTTACTTAAAAAAAAAAAAAAAAAAAAAAAAAAAAAAAATTCCCCAAATAGTTCATTTGATTTACCTGAAGAGACCTGGAAGTCTAATTCTGGCCTACAGCTCTGGGGATATTGGTGAGAAGCATTTCCAGGGGGTTCCTTCTTCACTTTGATGTAAAAATGGCATCACCATTTTTGCACAGTATGTGTATATCTCATACTTCTGTCACTGTACTTTTTTGTTCAAAGCCATCCCTTCCTCAGGTGACCATGAATATCTGCATCCAAAAATAAAGCCACATAGGATTCTAGCTGTTTTAAACATGAGAAAAGAAAAGGTTGATGGAGATATTATCCTTCCTTGAAAGACACTAAAAATGAAACTAAAAACGTCCACTAAAAGTCATGAAAAATGTATTGACTGACCTTTGAAGTTCAAGCAAACCCAAATAATGCAAGGTAATTAAAGATGACAAGCGAAAAGCCCAAGAAAATATATGAAGCTTGTCTAATGAGCATGTTTAAAATAAATAATATATCTTTATGAGTTATTGATGATCTTATAATTCATGAGAACTGAGAAAAACATAATAAGGAATGATCTGTAAAAGGTCATCAATAGCAAGTAAGAACACAACCAGTTCACTGCCTATCTTGTAACTGATTAAAGTTCTAAGAAGAGATAAATGGGTAAAAAGAGAAGGAGTAAACAGAAAGAGGTCTATACTCAGTTGAATAATGTCCCCCCAGAACTCACCTACACAAAAAAGGACATGTCTGGATTTCTCGCTAAGAAACTCATAATGTGGTGTGGTCCATTTTGAGGGCTGTAACAGAATACCTTAGGCTGGGTAACTTATAATGAACAGAATGCCTGAGACTGGGTAATTTATAATGAACAGAAATCTATTGGCTCACAGTTCTGGAAGCTTGGAAGTCTAAGATCAAGGGTCTCTGGCATCTGGCAGGACCTTTTTACTGCATCATTCCGTGGCAGAAGGGCAAAGACAGGATGAGAAAGAACAAAAAATCAAACTCACAGCCTTAAGGCCTTTTATAATCAGCATTAATCCATTTATGATGGTGTATCCCTTATGACCTAGTCACCTCTTAAATGTCCTACCATTTAATACTGTTAAAATGACAATTAAATTTCAACAAAAATTTTGAAGGAGACATTCAAACCATAGCAGGGACTTATATAGAAATAGGGTCTTTGCAAATGTAGTTAAAGTGAGGTTATACCAGATTAAGGTAGGTCCTAATTCAATATGACTGTCTTTTTTTTTTTTTTTAAGAAGAGGATAAGACAGAGAGACACATAGGGAGGAAAGACCTGTGATGACAGAGGTAGAGACTGAATGATGCAGCTTCAAGCCAAGGAACCACAAGAAGCTAGGAGACAGGCATGAAACTGATTCTTCCCAGAACCTCAGAGGTAGCATGGCCCTGCTGACATCCTGTTTTGTCTGATAAGAACCCGTTTTCTGGCTTTTAGATGATCCCTTCATGCAGTGTCCTCGTGTGGCATGGGTTGAAGGATCTGCTCAAGGAACTAATCTTACTCCCAGGGCCTTTGCCCTAATGACTTAATCACCCTCCAAATGCCCCACCTCCTAATATCATCATCTTTGGGGTTAGGATTTGATTGTATAAATAAATAAATAAATATTACATTGATGATTAACTGGCAAACATCACCCGATCAGCAAAATGTGAAGATTTGGGGCTATGGGAGAAAGTAGGATGGCAGATTGCCTCTGAAGAAAAAAATTCCAAATCTTCTTTTGAAATTGAATTTAATAGAGATGTGATAGTAACTACCACCAGGTAGGAGTGTTCTAGGGAAATTTTTGAGATCAGGCATCTATCTGATTCCAATCCAGAATAGATGTGTATATTCTGTTGTTGTCAGTTGCTTTTTCTCAGAATCCCTTACTGAATGTTCACTGCTTTTAGGATATAGACAAAGATTTTTCATCATGACCTTCAAGGAAAGATAGCCTGGGGTGGGAGTGGGAAGGAATGTTGAGAATGGAGAAACTGCTCCTTTTGAGCATATGCCAACTAGGGTCATCTTCAACAATGTCTTAGGTAATACATTGGCCTGATAATTATTAAAATTAATAAATAAAAGTATACCTTAGATGACACTATTTTTGTGCTTACTTCCCTACCAACTAACGGTAAAGACTCAGTCCTGGACCCAGCTTCACCCCAGACTAACTCTCAAGATTGAGTCACTGGCAGTGTTTTCACCTTCAAGGTCTGCCTCTGAGATCCCCTGATTGTGACACAAGTCATCCGAAGTGGGCACTATGAGATACAGATCAGTTGAAAAAACAAACTCTTAATAGTCCAAAGGAAAGAGGATGAAAGATTAGGTCAGGACAAAGAAACATGACAGATTTGAGAGAAATTTTTGGAATAAAAATACAGAGCTTTTAGTAAAAATAAATATTGTTGGTTGTGGATGATAGTTACTTTTTGTTTTAATCAATATTTCTGAATGCCAAACTAAAAATATATTTGAGTTACAAATAATAACACTTCCAAAATTATTTTACATACAACTTAATTTTCAGCATCTCCCTTAACAATTTTGATCTCCCTGTAAACTTGAATACTCAATCTAAAAATTCTCCCATAGTCAAAAGGATTTTTAAGAACCAAGAAAAAAACCCAGGTGAGGTGGCTCACACCTGTAATCCTAACACTTTGGGAGGCTGGAACAGGCAGGTCACTTGAGGTCAGGAGTTTGAAACCAGCCTGTCCAATATGGTGAAACCTGTCTCTACTAAAAATGCAAAAAAAATTAGCTCGGCACAGTGGTGGGCACCTGTAATTCCAGCTACTTGGGAGGCTGAGGCAGAAGAATCACTTGAACCCAGGAAGCAAAGGTTGCAGTGGACTGAGATCATTGGGATCATGCACTCCAGCCTGGGCGACAGAGTGAGACTGCATCTCAAAAAAAAAAAAAAAAAAAAACCAAGGAAACTGCTAAACCCATTTCTATTATTCACCAATTTCTATTATTCAGAAGATTTTGTTAGATGATACTTTGTCATTAATTTCCAAACTGACAATAATATTTAGACCAATTTATTTTTATTTTAGTCATTCCCCCATGCAAAAAAAATGCTTAGGAATATAGCAATAGCAGACTCCTTCCTAATATTTTAATGACAAATTACTGCCTTATTCTCTTTCAAGGATATATACCAACTTAGCTTTTCCAGAAATCTCTTTTAGGATGAAATGGTATTAGATTAGTTTCAAACATAATTTAATGATTCCAAATGGAGTTATTTATATAAAACTCTGTCTCATCGAAATATAATTTTGACAATACATGGGAAAGAGCGCTAGAATTAGAGTGAAAATACTTAGTTATAGATATGTCAGTGACTACATGAGAAATATAAACTCCCTAGGTTTGTGCTTTTCTCTTAATTGGATACAAGTTTAGATTGGTTTATTTCTAAAGGTTCTTCCAAAAATAACATTATTTAGCTATGATGTTCAAATATAACATATGATATTTTGCTTACTTTGTGTTTGGGCTTAATTTTAAAACACAGCACTTGAATATTTCACAGAGAACTGTTAATTTTTTATTATGAAATGATACATGCTTACTCTGAACATTTTCATATATTTTATACTTTCTATATAAAATATAGGAAAATTAGGAGAAAAAAATATGAAAAAACCCTCTCTTAGGTGGAGAGGCATTTCCCAGTGTGGTAAAAGTTGTGGTTCTCTCACCTCCCCTTTGCAAATTCAATAAACTAATCTGACCCTTCTTAAGAACTAATTGTCAAATTCTGACACACTTTGTTCTTCCATTTGATAAAGATTCTTTGCTTGACCACACTTCAGTCAGGCTCCTGAATCGTCTTCTAGGTCCATCTGTGTTCTTCCATGTAAAAACCCAGTTTTAGCAAGAACACTGCTCAGTCAGTTTAGCAAGAATCCCCATCCCCTTTATTTGATCACTTTCACTATCTCACTGATAAATGTAGCTCTGTTACAGTAGCATAAAACAGACTCTGACAATAAATATATAATTGAGTTTCTCATTGTGTTAGTCTGTTTTGCACTGCTTTGCAGGAACACAACAGACTGGGTAAATCTTAAGGAATAGAGATTTATTTCTTACTGTACTGGAGACTAAGGTCAAAAACCAGGGGCATCTGATGAGGGCCTTCTTGCTGTGTCAGCCCATGGCAGAAGGCAGAGGGCAAAAGAGCGCAAGAGAGCAAGAGTGGGTCAAACTCATTTTTATAACAAATTCACTCAGGCAACAACTAACCTATTCCCACAATAATGATATTAACCCTCTCATGAAGGCAGAGCTCTCATGACCTAATCACCTCTTAAAGGTCCCACCTCCCAACACTGTTGCATTGGGAGTTAAGTTTCCAACATATGAGCTTTGAGACACACATTCAAACCACAGCATTCATCTTTCACCATCTCAGGTGATGTTCTTTCACCCAGGCCTGTCTTCAGCAAGAATCCTGTGAGATTGGTGAAGCCAGAATCTCCCTTGTTTCTGATGTTTCCTCTCAGTAATTTTTTCATGGTTTCTTTCCACCACCAAGCTTCCCTGCTCCTTGGCTATAAATTTCCACTTGCCCGTGGTTTATGTGGATGTGAGCCCAGTTTTATACTGTGGTGCCTTTTCCCATATTGCAATAGTCTTGAATAAAATATATTTTTAACACTTTTACTACTGTTCAGCTCTGCCTTTTCTTTGACACATTAAGACTTATCAGACAGGACTGTCTTCCTAAACTCCTAAGACTGAATGCCCTGAAGAGCTCCCCCTACTTGCCTGGTCTGCCTATCTCTGACTCATGCATGACCAGCGGAGATTTTGTATTCAGAGCCTCTTAACAGCCCAGCCACCAAGTTTCCGATTCCTTATCTCTGAGTTGGTCTTTAAGACCAGACTCATTGTTCAGTTTATCTGATTACCCTGCTTATTTCCCAAATCAGCCTCTCAGACTAGTTCCTCTTTCTGTTCTGAAACAATGAGTTCTGGTTAAATACATGGATAATTGCCAGATTCCTTCCTGATGTTGGTGAAGAGAGTTTAGTGTTGTTGACTTTTGTCAGGACTACGCTACATACATTATTTCCTTGACTACAACAAATATATGGTACTCTAGAAAAATCTGTTATATGAACATCTATTACATGAACATCTATCTAGACTATAAAAACCCAAATTTTAAAATCATATTCTTTATTATTAATGGTTTAACTGTGAAAATCATGTTTAGATTATGATTTAATCTCAGTTCTCAGGAGAAATATAACTTTTATACTTAAAGGATCTAAATACACACACACACACACACACACACACACATACTTCCTTTTAACAGACTTATGTGGGCCTAAAAGAGTATAATTGCAAGCAATATGGCGTAATAAAGGCTAATGTTAGCAGTAATAACAACTGAGAATTGAACAGTTTGTCAGTGGGAAACCAAAATATGCCATCCTAAAATATATTTCTTTGGCATATTTTAGTATGGCTATTCAGAGGGGCTGCAGACACAAGTAGCTCTGAAAAGCTGTCCTTTTGTGGAGATTTGCATCTGTAGAGGAAATCTATATTAGTGAAGTAAACAGCAGATGCAAACAGGCTTTCTTGAAGCCCTCTTTATCTGCCCTATCCAAATCTAGGAAAGATCAACTCACAGGAAAAGGAGACTAAAGTCCTGACACTTTTACAGAATTGACAGAGAAACTGTTACCATAGGTTACCATCTGTTCTTTCCAGGGCTGCTACATGAGAGTCTTTATCTGCATAACAAGATAGGCTTTGTTCAGCATACCTTACCCTTCCACAGCCTGTCACCGCCCCTATCAAGGAGCTCCAAACCTGTATTCTTTTCTGTATGGTATAAAACCTTCAATCTTCTGGCCTCTTTTTTGAGTGTCATATTTTGTGTGGCTTCTGTGCATATGTGCACAGTAATAAATGTGTGTCTGTTCTCCTGCTAATCTGTCTGTTGCCAGTTTATTTCAGTAGCCTTAAAGACTCAAACCTTCAGAGAGGGAGGGAGAAATTCCCTTGGCCCCTACATCACCATTATAATGCTTTTAACTCATAGAGAGGCAAGTTCAGAACAAAGTACTCTTAAGGCTACAAATTACAAATTTAATTTGGCAACTCATTGTGCAAAAACTAAGTAGCAGGAGGATCAGATCATGTTCTTGACTCCTGCAGTAGTTACCTCTACCTCTTTCATGGCAGTTATCCTCTTGCCTTGTTAAATAGTAATTTTTTGGTTTGCAGTAGTAGTTACATACTTTTTCTCCCTGTGTATACTTGTTTTTGAGAGCAGGAACCAACTCAACTTTGTATCCACTGTGGCCCTGCCCTCCCAGCCTAGTTTAGAGTTCAGATTGTTAGTTTGACGACTGAGTGCTCCATTGAGCAATGGAAGGGGAGGCAGCGGACACAAGTGCAGCAGTACATGTAAATGCACATGTGTGTCAGGCATGGCTGTGTGTTATTTTTACATTAGTTCTTCAAGTTCCTTTCTAGTTTATATGAAAGTGTTTCTTATTCAAGTATCTAAGTATTATACAATCCCTTCATAAAACTTAAAAAAAAAAGTCCTCATCTATCCCTGATGCTAATTTCAATACTTTTTATTAGAATGTTACTTAGGACTTGGGGCGAAGCCAGATAGCAGAATAGAAGGCTCCACTGATCATCCCCACTGCAATAACACCCATTTAAAAACTAGCCACACATACAAAAAAGCACCTTCATAAGACCAAAAATCAGGTAAGCACTCACAGTACCTGGTTTTAATATCATTATGCTGAAAGAGGCACTGAAGACATAGGAAAACCAGTCTTGAATTGCCAAAGCCATCTTTCCCGCATCCCCCAACAGCAGTGGTGTGGTGCGGAGAGCATTTCTGTGTACTGGGGAGAGAGGGCAGCAGCAATTGAGAGGCATTGAACTCAGAGCTGCCCTGTTATATCAGAAAACAAAACTGAACAAAACTTAGCTGATGCTCGCCCATAGAGGGAACATTTAAACTAGGCTTAGCAAGGTGGGGGAATTGCCAATCCCAATGGTCTAAACTTGAGTTTCTGCAAGCCTCCCCATCACAGACTGAGGTTCTCCAGGACCCTAAATATACTTGAAAGGCAGTCTAGCCACAACAACTGGATACCTATACAAGTCCTAGTTTTGAACTAGGCCCAGAGACAGTGGACTAGGGAGGGCACACAAATTACTGAGATATCAGCCTGGGTGGCTAAGGCAGTACTGATATCACCATTCTTCTTACACCCCAGACCACACAGCTCACAATTCCAAAAGAGACTGCAACCCTCCACTTGAGGAGAGAAGGAAGGACTTTGTCTTGCATCTTGGATACCAGCTCAGTAGAGCAGAAAATGGAACTGATCAGAGTTCAGTTCCACAGTTCCAGGGCCTAGCTCTGGATGGCATTTCTAGACATACCGTGGGCCAGAAGGGAACTCCTTGCCTTGAAGGGCAAGGCTCAGTCCTGGTAGGATTCATCACTTGCTAACTGAAGAGTTCATGGGCCCTAAATAACCAGGAGCAATGTCCAAGTACTACCTTCAGGACCTTAAGTGACACTCTGAGACTTGCTGGCTTCAGGTGAGACTCAGCACATTCCTGGCTATAGTGGCTATGGGGAGAGCCTCCTTCCACTTGAAAGAAGAGGGAGAAGTAAAGGAGACTTTGTTTTGCCCCTTAGATACCAGCTTGGCCACAGGGAAATTGAGCATCAAGAGGGCTCTTGAAGTTCCCAATTCTAGGACTTTGTTCTTGGATGGCATTTCTGGGCCTGCCCTGGGCCAGATGGCAGCCCTCTACCCTGAAAGGTGAGTCCCAGACCAGACAGCATTCACTACAAGCTGGCTGAAGAGCCCTTGGGCCTTAAGGGAACATTGATGGTCGTCTGACAATACTCCCCATGGGCCTGTGGTAGCAATGTCTACAGGTTGAGGATCCTCTGCCTTTGGGAAAAGAACAGTGAGAAGGACTGTGTTTTGTGGTTTGAGTGCCAGCTCAGCCATGGTAGAACGGCACACCAGGTAGACTTCTAAGGTTTTTTACTCTAGTCCCTGGTTTCTGGACAGCACCTCTGGACCCACTCAGGGTCTGGGGAAACTTCTACTCTGAAGAGGACACAAGCTGGGCTGGTTTTGCTACCTGCTGATTATAGAGGCCAATGGCCTGGAGTGAACATAAGCCATAGCCAGGGAGTTGTTACAGCAGGCCTTGGACAAGATTCAGTGCTGTGCCAGCTTCAAAACTGACCTAGCACAGTCTTACTAGTTGTGGCCATGGAAGTGTTTGTGTCACTCCACCCCTAGCCCCAAGTGGCTCAAAGCAGAGAGACTCCATTCAGGAGAAGGTAAGGGAAGAGAACAAGAGTTCTCCCTTGCTCTGGTATTCCAGGGAATCCTTCTGTATCTTGTCCAAGACCATCAAGGTGGGATCTCTATGAGTCTGCAAGAACCTAAGTATCGCTGGGCTTGGGATGCCTCCTGAAAGAGATACATCTTAGATCACAACACCCAAGTCCTTTTGAATACCTGGAAAGTGTTCTCAAGAAGGACAGATACAAAAAGTCCAGGCTGAGAATACGGCAATAAATACCTAACTCTTCAATACTCCGATACAAATGAACATCTGCAAGTATCAAGACCATCCAGGAAAACACGACCTCCCCAAATGAACTAAAATAAGACATCATGGACAAGTCCTAGAGAAATATAGATATGCGATCTTTCAGACAGAAAATTCAACATAGCTGTTTTGATGAAAGTCAGAAATTCAGGTAATACAGAGAAGGAAGTCAGAATTCAGTAATTCATACAAATTAAACAGAGATTGAAATTATTAAAATGAATCAAGGAGAAATTCTGAAGCTGGAAAGTATAACTGGCATACTGAAGAATGCATCAGCATCTTTAAATAGCAGAATTGATCAAGCAGAAGAAACAATTAGTGAGCTTAAAGATAGGCAATTTGAAAATATATAGTCAGAGGAGACAAAAAAAAGAATAAAGAATAAAAAACAATAAAGCATGCTTACAAGATCTAGGAAATAGTCTCAAAGAGGCAAATCTAAGGGCTATTCACCTTAAAGAAGAGGTAGAGAAAGCGATCGGGATAGAAAGTTTATTCAAAGGGATAACAACAAAGAGCTCCCCAAGCCCCGAGAAAGATATCAATATTGACGTATAAAAAGGTTATAGAACACCAAGCAAATTAAACCCAAGGAAGACTACCTTAAGTCGTTTAATAATTAAACTCCCAAAGGTGAAAGATTAAAAAAAGGATCTTAAGAGAAGGCAGAGTAAAGAAACAGCATGCAATGGAGCTCTGATATGTCTGGCAGAAGACTTTTCAGTTGAAACCTTACAGGCCAGGTGGGTGTGGCATGACTTTAAATATGTCATACTTTAAATATATACAATTCTAGGGTATAAAAAATTACCCTAAAATAGTATATCTGGTGAAAATATCCTTTAAGCCTGAAATAAAAACCTTCCCAGAATACAGAGGACAAGATGGCTGATAAGACCTTCCCAGAATACAGAGGAAGAGATGGCTGCCTAGACATAGACAAGTGGAACAGCTTTCATGGAGGGGCTGGGATGACTGGCAAACTTTTAACAGATCTTCAGAGGGAAGGAACTGAGGGTGGGTGGAGGAAAGATAGAGAAGCTGGGCTAAACAGGAAGAAAGCTGTGAACCCAGCACAGGTTACCACAAACTGGGACTCATTTTTGAACCACAACAGCTTACAGGGAACTGGCAAGATGAACTGGCAAGGAGCAACCTGCTCTTGCCACACACCTCTGGGATCCTGGCAGGAAGGAACCCCTTCTGCTACCATGGACACTTGAAGTGTCAGAGAGAGCTTCTTAGAGCAGTGGTAGGTACAGCATGCCAGCTGATGTGGAGCCTAGAGAGTTTGGTATGGGAGCATCTATAGTGGAGCATGGCCAGTGACAGCCATCCTCCTAGGTTTGACTTGCTCCCACAAGAGACTTTAGCCCTAGGTGAACTGTCAGACCTAATCTCTGCATGGTGGTCTTACACATCAGATGGGGCTGGCCCAGCCTGAATACCCCATGGTTTGCTGGCCTCTCCTGGGTCCCCATCCTGGCCACACCCACTTATAGAGCAGTCTTGGGTTCTCTGGGGGCCCACACCATAGCTTCTGCACCAGAGGACCATGCCTGACCAATGGAGAGCTCCAGTTAGGCAGCTCCTACAGCTCTGCAACAGCCCATATGCTCCCTCCTAATACTGCAGCTTCCTCTAGACCCAGAGCAACTCCCCATATTGCTTTTCTGGTACACGTCTGCACAGGCAGGTTTTGCTTTACTTGTCCTCCCCAGCACATGGAAATTTAGTCCGCCTCTCTCTCCCTGCCCATCGCTATTGCAGATGGACTCTTGTGGGCACAGGGCCAGCAAGCCACACTCCCACTAGCCCCCTACTTTTGCACTAACACAACACAAAGAACAGCAGATCTTCCCACAATCTAAGTGATCATTCTTGCTCGCAGGGCACAGAGAAGACACCCAGGTCTGTGCTTGCCAGCCCCCAACCCTCAAGCCAACAGCACATCCAGTACAACTGTGCACACTGTCTCCAGCAGGGTTCCCTCACCAGCTGCATTGCATCCACCACTATGGTGAATGCCCATAGTAAGGAAGGAACCCCTGAATCTGCTAGCACTCTGGTAAAGCTGCCACACCTTGGCCCTCCCAGCACAGTGGACTATAAATCTTGAGGGCCAGAGTACCAAGTCAAGGCCTAATACAAATCCCCCATAGTTAGAGCATGCAGTCTTGGAGTTGGGAGCTGAGTGTTGACCCTCTAAAATCCCCCAGAAATGAAACTAGTCAGTTGAATCCACTTTATACTACAATCAAACCTTCAAAGTCATCAAATAGGATAAAAGAAAAAGATATCCAAAGGTGAGCAACCTCAAAGATTGAAGGTAGATAGGCCCACAGAGATGAGAAAGAATCAGCACAAGAATAATAAAAACTCAAAAAGCCACAGTGCCTTCTTTTCTCCAAATGACCATATCACCTCTTCTCCAAGAATTTGTCACTAGGCTAGATGGCCAAAATGACAGAAATAGAATGCAGAATATGGATGGGAATGAATATCATTGAGCTACAGGAGTACATTGAAACTCAGTGCAAGGAAGTTAACAATTAGGATAAAACAATGCAGTAGCTGACAGACAAAATAGCCAGTATGGAATGATGTAACCAACCTGATAGACCTAAAAAAAAAAAAAAAAAAAAAAAAGTATTTTATAATGCGAGCACAAGTATTCATAACAGAATAGATCAAGTGGGGGAAAGAATCTCAGAGCTTAAAGAACATCTTTCTGAGATAAGGTAGGCAGACAAGAAGTGAGAGAAAAGAATGAAAAGGAATGAACAACCCTCCAAGAAATATGGGATTATATAAAGAGACCAAATCTACAACTGATTGGTTTCACTGAAAGAGATGGAAAAAATGGAATCAAGTCGGAAAACATATTTCAGGATATCATCCAGGAGAACTTCCCCAACCTAGCTAGAAAGACCAACATGCAAATTCAGGAAATGCAGAGAACCCCAGTGAGATACTTCACAAGAAGATCATCCCCAAAACACAATCATCAGATTCTCCAAGGTTAAAATGAAAGGAAAACTCTCAAGGCAGCTAGAGAGAAAGGTCAGGTCACCTACAAAGGGAAGCCTCTTAGACTAAAAGTGACACTCTCAGCTGAAACCTTTTAAGCCAAAAGAGATTGGGAACTAGTATTCAACATTTTTTTAAAAAAAGAAATTCCATATCAAAATTTCATATCCAGCCAAACTAAAATTCATAAGTGAAGGAGAAAGAAGACCCTTTTCAGACAAGCAAATGCTGAGAGAATTTGTTACTATCAGATGTGCCTTATAAGAGCTCCTGAAGCAAGCACTAAATATGGAAAGGAAAGATCATTACCAGCCACTACAAAGAGTACCCTAAAGTACACTGTAAAGCAACCACATAAACAAGTCTGCAAAATAATCAGCTAACATCATGATGGTACCAAATCCACACATATCAGTATTAACCTTAAATGTAAATGGGTTAAATGCCCCAATTAAAAGACACAGAGTGGCCCCACTGGATAAAGAATTAAGACCCATTGGTATGTTGTCTTCAAGAGACACATCTCACATCCAGTGACACATAGGCCCAAAATAAAGGGTTGAAGAAAAATCTACCAAGCAAATGGAAAATGGAAGAGCAGAGATTGCAGTCCTAGTTATTGACAAAACAGAATTTAAACCAACACTGATCAAAAAAGACAAAGGTATTACCTAATGGTAAAGGGTTCAATTCAACAAGAAAATCTAACTATCCTAAATATATATCCACTCAACACAGGAGCACCCAGATTCATAAAGCAAGTTCTTAGAGAAATTGAAAGAGACTTAGACTTTCACACAATAATAGTGGGAGACTTAACACCCCATTGACACTATTAGACAGATCATCAAGAAGGAAAATTAACACAAATAATCAGGACCTGAACTCAGAACTGGATCAAAGGCACCTGATAGATATCTACAAAATTCTCTAACCCAAAACAACAGAATGTACATTCTTCTCATCATCACATGGCACATAGTCTAAAATCAATCACATAATCAGTAGTAGAATACCCCTGAGCAAATGAAAAGGAACCAAAATAGTAAAAATCTAGTCTCAGCCCAAAAGCTTATTAAGCTACTAAACAACTTCAGTAAAGTCTCAGGATACAAAATCAACGTGCAAAACTCACTAGCATTTTTATATACCAACAACAGTCAAGCTGAGAGCCAAATCAGGAACATAATCCATTCACAATTACCATCAAAACAATAAAATACCTACAAATACAGCTAAATAGGGAATTGAAAGATCTCTACAAAGAGAACTATAAAACACTACTCAAATAAATCAGAATTGACACAAACAATTGGAAAAACATTCCGTGCTCATGGATAGGAAGAATCAATATCACTAACATGGCCATACTGCCCAACATAATTTACAAATTCAGTGCTATTCCTATTAAACTACCACTGAGGTTCTTCACAAAACTAGAAAAAAACTATTTTAAGATTCATATAAAACCATAAAGAGCCCAAATACCCGAGAGCCTTAATCAAAAAGAACAAACCTGGAGGCATCATGCTACATGACTTCAAACTAAACTACAGGGCTACGGTAACCAAAATAGCATGGTACTGGTACAAAAACAGACACAAACTAAAGGAACAGAATAGAGAACCCAGAAATAAGGCCATACACCTGCAACTATCTGATCTTTGATGCAGCTTACAAAAACAAGCAATGGGGAAAGGACTCCTTATTCAATTAATGGTGCTGGGATAACTGGCTAGCCATATGCAGAAGATTAAAACTGTATGTTTTCCTTACACCATATATGAAAATTAAATTAAGATAGATTAAAGACTTAAATGTAAAACCCAAACCTATAAAAACCCTGGAAGACAACCTAGGCAATACTATTCAGGACATAAGCATGGGCAAACATTTTATGATGAAGCAATTACAACAAAAGCAAACACTGACAAATGGGATCTAATTAAAGAGTTTCTGCATGGTGAAAGAAACTCAACAAAGCAAACAGACTACCTACAAAATGGAAGAATACTTTTGCTGACTACGCATTTGACAAAGGTCTAATATCCAGAGTCTACAAGGAACTTAAATTTACAACAACAAAAGAGAAACAACTCCATTAAAAAGTCGGCAAAGGACATGAAGAGGAACTTTTCAAAAGAAGTATATTTGCAACCAACAAACATATTTTTAAAAGCCCGGAATCACTTATCACTAGAGAAATCACATCAAAACCATAATGAGATATCACCTCACACCAGTCAGAATGGCTATCACTAAAAAGTCAAAAAAAAAAAAAAAAAAAAAAAAAAAGCTCACAAGGTTGTGAAGAAAAGGGAATGCTTACACACTGTTTTTGGAAGTGTAAATTAGTTTGACCATTGTGAAAAAATAATGTGGCAAGTCCATAAAGATGTAAAGACAGAAATGCCATTCAACCCAGCAATCTCGTTACAGGGAATATACTAAAAGGAATATAAATTATTCTATTATAAAGACACATGCCTATGCATGTTGATCACAGTGCTATTAACAAGAGCAAAGACATGGAATCAACCTAAATGCCCATCAATGATAGACTGGATAAAGAAAATATGATGCATATATAACATGGAATACAATGCAGCCATAAAAAAAAAAATGAAGGCATGTTCTTCATAGTGACATGAATGGGGCTAGAGGCCATTATCCTTAGCAAACTAACACAGTAACTGAAACTAAGTAACTGAAACCAAATACTGCATATTCTCACTTATAAGTGGGAGGTAAATAATGTGAACATATGAACACCTAGAGGGGAACAACACCATGGGGTCTACCCGAGGGTAAAGGCTGGGAGGAGGGAGAGAATTAGGAAAAATAACTAATGGATACTAGGCTTATTCTTTTCCACAGCACATTGATCATTCTCAAGGATAGATCATGTGTTAGGTCATAAAACAAGACTGAAAACATTTTCTAAAATTGAAATACTATCAAGGTTCTTCTCTGAACACACTGGAATAAAACAAGATATTAATAACAAGAGGAATTTTTAAAATACATGAAATTCATGAAAATTTGTGTAAATACAAATGCATGAAAATTCAACAATATGTTTCTGAATGACCAGTAGGTCAATGAAAAAATTAAGAGGAAAATTGAATATTTTCTTGAAAGAAATGATAATGGAAATGAAGCATACCAAAACATATGGGATATAGCAAAACAGTACAAAGAGGGAAATTTATCAGTGCCTAAATCAATAAAGAAGAAAACCTTCAAATAAACAACCTACAGATGCATCTTACAAGAGCATACCAAATTCAAAATTAGTAGAAGAAAATAAATAATAAAGATCGGGCAGAAATAAGAAAACAAGACAAAAGATTAATGAAACAAAATGTTGATTTTTGAAAAGTTAAACAAAATTAACACATTTTTAGTGGACAAAAAAAAAGAAAGATTCAAATAAAATGAGAGATGAAAAGGACTACAACTGATATTGTAGAAATTCAAAGGATCACTGGTGGGTACTATGAGCAAAAAAAATATGCTAATAAATCAGAAAATGGAGAAGAAATGGAAGAATTCCTAGACATACACAACCTACCAAGATTGAATCAGTAAGAAATCTAAAACCTGAATAGACCAATTACAAGTAAAGACATTAAAGCCATAATAAAAAGTCTACCAGTGGAAAAAAAAAAAAAACCCAGGACCCATTGGCTTCACTGCTGAATTCTATGAAACATTTAAAGAACTGATACCAAAACCTCCTCAAATTACTCTGTCAAATAGAAGAGGAGGGAATACCTCTAAACATTATATGAGTAAGGCCAGTATTACTGTGATACCAAAACCAAAAAAAAAAAAAAAAAAGACATATAAAGAAAGGAAGGAAGGAAAGAAAGAAGGGAAGGAGGGAGGGAGGGAGGGAGGAAAACTAGGGCCAATATATCTGATGAATATTGATGTAAAAATCCTCAACAAAATACCAGCAAACGAGATTCAACAATATGTGAAAAAGATTATTCATCATGACCAAGTGCAATTTAGGATGTGTATTAGTCTGTTTTCATGCTGCCGATAAAGACATACCTGAGACTGAACAATTTACAAAAGAAAGAATTGTATTGGACTTACAGTTCCACATGGCTGGGGAAGCCTCACAGTCATGGCAGAAGGCAAGAAGGAGTAAGTCACATATTACATGGATGGCAGCAGGCAAAAAGAGAACTTGTGCAAGGAAACTCCCATTTTTAAAACCATCAGATCTCATGAGACCCATTAACTATCATGAGAACAGCGAGGAAACTCCATTTTTAAAACCATCAGATCTCATGAGACTCAATAACTATCATGAGAACAGCACGGGAAAGACCCAGTCCCATGATTTATTCATTTTCCACCAGGTCTGTCCCACAACACATGGGAACTGTGGGAGCTACAAGATGAGATTTGGGTGAGGGCAAAGAGCCAAACCATATCATTCCACCCTGCTCCCTCTCAAATCTCATATCTTTACATTTTAAAACAAGTTGTGCCTTCCCAACAGTCTCCCAGAATCTCAACTCATTTCAGCATTAACTCTAAAGTCCACAGTCCAAAGTCTCATCCAAGACAAGGCAAGTCCTTTCTCCCTATGAGCCTGTAAATTCAAAAGCAATTTAATGACTTCCTAGATACAATGGGGTCACATATATTGGGTAAATATAGCTGTTCCAAATGGGAGAAATTGGCCAAAATGAAAGGGCTTCAGGCCCCATGCAAGTCTGAAATCCAGCAGGGCAGTCAAATCTTAAAGCTCCAAAATGATCTCCCTTTACTCCATGTCTCACATCCAGGTCATGCTGATGCAAGAGGTGGGTTCCCATGGTTTTGGGCAGCTCCATCACTGTGGTTTTACAGGGTATAGCCCCTCCCTTGGCTGCTTCTGTGGGCTGAGATTGAGTGTCAGCACTTTTCCAGGCACACGGTGCAAGCTGTTGGTGGATCTACCATTCTGGGGTCTGGAGGACAGTGGCCCTCTTCTCACAGCTCCACTTGGTGGTGCTCCAGTAGGGACTCTGTGTGGGAGCTCTGATTCCACATTTCCCTTCCACGCTGCCCTAGCAGAGTTTCATCATGAGGGCCCCACCCCTGCACCAAACTTCTATCTGAGCATCTGCCTAGCTAATTGAAGTTTGACAACCTCTGCCTAGATTTCAGAAGTTGATTGGAAACACCTGGATGCTCAGGTGTTTCCAATCAACTTCTGAAATCTAGACAGAGTTTCCCATTGTCTAGACAGACATTTTCCCCATCGTCTTTGTGATTAACTTTGCCTTCTCATTACTTATGCAAATTTCTGCAGCCAGCTTGAATTTCTTCTCAGAAAATGTGATTTTCTTTTCTATCACATTGTCAGGCTGCAAATTTTTCAAAATTGTATGCTCTGCTTCCCTTATAAAACTGAATGCATTTAACAGCACCCAACTCACATCTTGAATGCTTTGCTGCTTAGAAATTTCTTCCACTAGATACCCTCAATAATCTCTCTCTAGTTCTGAGTTCCACAAATTAGTGCAGTGGCAAAATGCCACCAGTGTCTTTGCTAAAACATAACAAGAGTCAGTTCCTAATAAGTTACTCATTTTCATTTGAGACCACCTCAGCCTAGACCTTATTGTTTGTATCACTATCAGCATTTTAGGCAAAGCTACTCAACAAGTCTATGGGAAGTTCCAAACTTTCCCACATTTTCCTATCTTCTTCTGAACCCTCCAATCTGTTTCGATCTCTGCCTGTTACCCAGTTCCAAAATCTCTTTCACATTTTTGGGTATCTCTTCAGCAATGCCCCACCCTACTGGTACCAGTTTATTGTATTAGTCCATTTTCAAACTGCTGATAAAGACATACCTGAGACTAGGCAATTTACAAAAGAAAGAGATTCATTGGACTTACAGTTTCACATGGCTTGGGAGGCCTCACAATCATGGAGGAAGGCAAAGAGGAACAAGTCACATCTTAAGAGGATGGTAGCAAGCAAAAAGAGAACTTGTGCAAGAAAACTCCCCTTTTTAAAACTATTGGATCCCATGAGACACATTCACTATCAGGAGAACAGCATGAGAAAGATCCACCCCATGATTCAATCATTTTGCATCAGGTCCCTCCCCCAACACATGGGAAATATGGGAGCTACAAGATACGTTTGGCTGGGGACCCAGAACCAAACTATATCGGAATACAAGGATGGTTAAACATTCACCCAATAAATCAATGTGATACAACAGAATGAAGACAAAAAAAATTATCACTTCAATTGATGCCAAAAAGCCATTTGATAAAATTCAACAACGCTTCATGTGGAAAAAAAAAAAAAAAAAACCTCAAAAACTGGGTGTAGAAGGAACATATGTCAACATAATAAGAGCCATAAATGACAGATCCACAACTATAATCATGCTTAATGGGGAAAAACTGAGAGGGTTTCCTGTAAGATCTGGAACATGACAAGAATGCCCACTTTTACCACTGTTATTCAACATAGTATTGGAAGTCCTAACTAGAGTAATCAGGTAAGAAAGATATAAAGGGCATCCAAATTAGAGGAAGAAGTCAAATTATTCTTGTTTGCAAATGATATGATTTTATATTTGTAAAATCCCAAATACTCCACCAAAAAGCTATTAGAACTGATAAATTCAGTAAAGTTGCAGGATACAAAATCAATGTGGAAAAATAAGTAGCATTTCTATATGGTAACAGTGAACAATCTGAAAAAGAAATTTAAAAAGTAAGCCCATTTTCGATAGCCACAAATAAAATTGAATACCTAGGAATTTACCAAACAAATAATAGATCTCTTCAATGAAAACTATAAAACACTGATGCAAGAAATTGAAGAAGACACAAAAAATTTAAATATATCCCACAGTCATGAATTGGAAGAATCAATATTTTTTAAATGTTCATATTATACAAAGCAACCCATAGATTCGATGTAATGTCTATCAGAATATCAATGACATTCTTCACAGAAATAGAAAAAAAAATCCTTACATTTATATGGAATCACAAAAGTTCCAGAATAAACAAAGTGGTCCCAAGCAAAAAGAACGAAACTGAAGGAATCACATTACCTGATGTTCAATTGTATTACAGTAAGCAAATCAGCTTGGTACTGGCATGAACGCAGACACTTAGGCAAACGGAACAAAATGAAAAACCCAGAAACAAATCCGCACACCTACAATGAACAAATTTTCAACAAAGGTGTCAAGAACATACACTGGGGAAAAGATAGTCTCTTCAATAAATGGTGCTGGGAAAACTGAATATCCATATGCAGAAGAATGAAACTAGACCCCTATCTCATGCTACATACAAAAATTAAATCAAAATAGATTAAAGACTTAAATCTAAGACCTCAAACTATGATACTACCAAAAGGAAACTTTGGTGAAACTCTTCAGGACATTGAGCTGGATGAAAATTTCTTAAGTAGTACCCCAGAAGCACAAGCAACCAAAGCAAAAATGAACAAACAGGATCACATCAAGTTAAAAAGCTTCTGAATAGTAAAGGAAACAATCAAAAAAGTGAACAGATAACTCACAGAATGGGAGAAAATATTTGCAAACTACCCATCTGAAAGGGGATTAAAAACTAGAATATATAAGGAATCCAAACAACTCTATAGGGGAAGAAAATCTAATCATACGATTTAAAAATAGGCAAAAGATCTCAACAAATATTTCTCAAAAGAAGGCATACAAATGGCAAACAAGCATATGATAAAGTATTCAACATCACTGATCATCCGAGAAATGCAAATCAAAACTACAATGAGATACCATCTCACCCAGTTAAAATGGCTTATATCCAAAAGATAGGCAATAACAAATGCTGGCAATGATGTGGAGAAAAGGGAACCCTGGTACACTGTTAGTGAGAGTGTAAATTAGTACAGCTACTATGGAGAGCAGTTTGGGGATTCCTCAAAAAAAACTAAACATAGAGTTACCATATAATCCGGCAATCCCACTGTGGGGTATACACCTAAAAGAAAGAAAACCAGCTATATCAAAGATATCAAAGAGATGTCTGCACTGCCATGTTTGTTGCAGCACGTTCACAATTACCAAAATTTGGAAGCAACCTAAGTGTCCATCAACATACGAATGGATGCAACAATGTTTTACCTATACACAATGAAGTATTAATACTATTCAGCCATAAAAAAGAATGAGAGCCTGTCATTTGCAACAATATAGATGGAAACGGAAGTATTTTGCTGAGTGAAATAAGCCACACATAGAAAGACAAACATCATATGTTCTCATTTATCTGTGAAATCTAAAAATCAAAACACTTAAACTCATGGATATAAAGAATAGAAGCATGGTTATCAAAGGCTGGGAAGGGTAGCAGGGGGTCATGGGTAGAGGCGAGGATGGTTAATAGGTACAAAAAATAGAAAGAATGACTAAGACCTGGTATTAGATAGCACAACAGGGTGACTATAGTCAATAATAATTTAACTGTAAATTTAAAAATAACTAAAAGAGTATAATGGGATTGTTTTTAACATAAAGGATAAGTGCTTGAGGGCACAGATACCCCATTTTACATGATGTGCTTATACATTGCACACCTGTATTAAAACATCTCATGTCCCCCATAAATATATTCACCTGAGAACCCACAAAAGTTAAAATAAAAAATTTAAAAGATAAAATACCTGTTTGTCAATCCCCCAAAATAGAACATTACTTAAACATATTCAACTTAAACCAACGTTATAAATCCTTATGCTTATAACACGCAAGTACTAAAATTTCAAATTAAAAACAAACCAAATTTCAAAACCAGCAGAATTCAAATGAACATGAGTTAAAGCTGAATTATGATGTGTTCTGCTCAAAATAGATTGCTTCTTCACAATATGACAGGATATTGATATAAATGACACTCTGTGTTCCCTTGTCTGACACCTATTGCCCACTATAGACTCAGAGCTAGGGGGCTATGTCTAGAATATTCACATATGTTTCCCTTTATAAATTGGATTGTATGCCTGCCAAGAGTTTGTTGTCTTCCTGTATTTCCACCACAAATATGTTATACCAGTTGCACTTGTTAATTTAAATATGAAATTTAATTAAATATTTCACAAACTGATAAATAATTATAAAAAGAAAGAGAAGGGTTGCTTCCATTTAAAAAATCTGTAGGATGCCTTGGAAAAAACTGAATGGTTAAATTGTTATGTTATGTATAGATGAGAAAAATATAAAATATTACCTCCCCCAAATTAAAAAATCTGAGATGTAGTTATTGTTTCACAATGGATTTAAGTTCTTGCTCCATTTGAAAGAAACAGTGGTATTATGGTTATGAATTATTTTAAAAAATAGATTATGGAATCTAGACATTGGGCTCACATAAAAGACCTTGGCCCTGTATCAAATAAACTTAATCTTCTAAAATCAGGTGTTGCCAATGTGATGACATTAAGACATAGGGCCTTTAAGAAAGGATTCTGTCATGAAGGCTCATAGCTCATGAACGGGATTAAGGCCCTCATAAAAGAGGCTTCACACAGTATTTAGCTTGCTTGTCCTGCCTTTTGCTATGAGCAGAAGCAGCAAGAGGACCCTCACAAGACCAAATGCCTATGCCTTGATCTTGCACTTCCTAGCCACTAAAACAGTGAAAAATAACTTTCTCCTCTTTTTAAATTACCTAGTCTTGTGGTATTCTGTTATAGCAGCACAAAAGGACTAGGACATTATAAAATCCTAAGCACAAAAAATGTGGAATTTGCAAGTAATTGGCAGTTATTTCTTGTTTATAAGATGGTCTTCCAAAACATATTTGGTATGATTTTTCATTATTATAATAAAAATAAAATTTTAAATTTCTTGTGGAAAACATACACACCCCAATAAATGTATCCATATGAGAAAGTATATTATCAGATATACTGGATATATCTCCAGGAAACCACTGAAAGGACTATTCCACCATGTTTAAGTAACTTGGACAAAGTGTTAAGAGTCAGGGACAGATAAAGTGGTAGGCTGAAAAGGGAAGATTTCTATCTTTAAATAAAAGAACCAAATTATTACTAGACTTCTCAGTTTTATTTTTAAAAACTGATGTTTTTAATACCAATTATAATGTTAAATGTTAAAAAGGACTACTTTTTTGGTAAATGTATTGTGGGGGAAGAACAGTTTTTCTTTAACCTCCATAGGTTCTTAGTTGGAAGAGACCCCTGTACCAAAAGACGGATTAACAAGAGAAAAACAAACATAAGTCTTTTAACATAAGTATTTCATATAGACATGGACACATCCATAAAATGAGTAGTTTTCAAAGAGGTGGACATAAATTCCAACTTTTACAGCATCTTTGACAAAGAGCTATACATTTCTAGAAAAGTAACAGGTCAAAAGGAAAGAACTTTGAGTCTTTAGAGGCAGCAATGTGGGGGAAGGCAAATAACTGGCAGATAAAGGCTGGTTAGTAAAACTTGTTAATGTAGATTCCTCAGGTGCCATCACTAGGCTAAGAGTCCAAAGTTGTCAGTAGTTAACTTTGCTCTCCCTGGCAGAACAAAGGGAAAGCACAGCAGACTACCTTTTGTCTTTGTAAATCTATGCCCTGCTTTTAACCAAATAGAGGGAGGTCAGAGAGCTTTCCTTATCTACTTCTTCATGATTTCTGCTCAACAGACTTCTATACTTTAACAAGGCATATTCTGGTCTCCCATAGTATTCACAGATATTAATATGAATACACATTTAATATAAATATTTAAGAAATGATGATATGGCTGAAAGAAGTACAAATAATATCATCTTCATAAAGGCAATTTGGCTGTTGGTAACAAAGCCTTACATTTTTCATCTATATTGACCTAATAAGTCTATTTCTTAAGATCTATCCCAAGGATATATACTGTGCACCGAGATGTGCACAAAGACTGTCATAGTGGTATGCTTTACACACACATAGCATTAAGCATAGAAAAACAGTTAAAATAAAGGCTTAAATAAATTATGGTAAATTCCAAGCAATGGTATATTATGCAGAAATAAAAATCATACTATCCAAAGATATTGTTATTAAAAACTTTTTTTATGCCATTTAATGAAAGAAGCATGATTTAAAAAAATAGGATGTATAACATGATCCCATATTTATTTAAATACATATACATAGAAGTCTGGAGCGCATACACAAAAATGTTAAGAGACAAGAACACTGCATCTGTGGTATTCTTGCCAAAAATCCACAATTTCAGTGTAATTTGAAAAAGTATCAAACTAAATTGGGACAGCCTAAAATGTAACTTAACAGTACTGTTAAAAAACTATCAAGACCATGAAAGCCATGGGGAGAATAAGAAACTGTCAGATTGGAGAAAATTAATGAAATGTAACAAAAATTGCAATGTGAAATTGTGGAGTGGATCTAATAACAGAAAAAAAAGGCATTAGTGAAAAAAAGGGCAAAAATCCAAAATTAAGTCTGTAGTTTAATTAGCAGAATTGCATTAATTTTATTTTGTGGTCTTCATCATTGTACTATAGTTAAGTAAGATGCTAACACTAGAGGAAGTTCAGTGGGAAATTCTCTACTGATTTTCTGATCAATATTTCTTAAATCTAAAATTATTTCAAAATAAAGAAGTTTTTTTAATACAATATAAATGTTACAAACATAAAGTTAAAATTTTTCAAAAATTAGATCGAGGACAAAGAGATGAAAAATAAAGAATAAGAAGAAATTTAGAAGACTAGTTTATGAAAAGTGAAGAAAAAGAAAACAAAAAATGAGGAAATTGTAAATTAAATAGTTAAAGAAAATTTTCCAGAATAACTGAAGGACACAGTTCCAGATTAAAAGGAACCTACCAGTTTCCAGTACATTTGCACTAGGAAACATCACCACATTTTAGAATTTAGGGGTGATGGGAAGATTCTTTAAGCTTTAAAGAGAGAAAGATACATAGGTTGCACATAAAGGATCAAAAATGAGAATGGCCTCAAACTTTTCAAGATACTGTCAAAATTTTAAAGGTTTATTATAAGGTTTTAATGTCTATACTCAAATTTGTATGCTGAAAGTAAATGTGAGATTTGGGGAGCAGAAATCAAAGTTGCTATTATAGCAATCACTGCATAAGTTCCCCATCTGTAATAACTACACACAACATAATGAAAGCCACATCACCCTGCACATATGAGGGTCTGCCTGAAACTTTCTGGGGGGCTTATACAGGCCACCAGCTGCCCTATCATCATCTGAGAGGAGAGAAATCTTTGCTTCCTAGTCATTACCAATCCTTTGGAACATGGATAACTGGCTCGTAGAGTCATCCCCTTTGAAATTTAAACACATAGGGATGTAAGTCTCTAAATCTTTCTGTGAGTCCCTGGCTATTCAATTTTACCCTTCCCAGGCTAGTTTTTCAACCCAGGTATCATTAAAAGTGCTCAGAGAGCCCTAACTATGCAGAAACATGAAATTATTCACTTCCCTACAAATTATTTTCTACCCCCAGCCAAACCATCAATAAAGCATGAAGGTAAAATGGACCTCGAAAAGTTCACTTCTCATTTACTCTTCCAATTGAAGATGTGTTTAAATTAGTCATTCTCACACTGCTCTAAAGACATGCATGACACTGGCTAATTTATTCTTTAAAAAAAAAAAGATTTAATTGGTTCACAGTTCTGCAGACTGAACAGGCTCTCTTTCTATGGAGCCCTCAGGAAACTTACAATCATGGCAGAGGTGAAGGACAGCAAGCACACCTTTACATGTGGCAGGAGGGAGGTGGTGCTATACACTTTTAAACAAGCAGATATTGGGGGAATGCTGTCACAAGACAGCACTATGAGCATGGTGCTAAACCATCAGAAACTGCCCCCATGATCTAATCACCTACTAGCAGGCTTCACATCCAATACTGGGGATCACAATTCAACATGAGATTTTGGTGGGGACACGCAGCCAAACCATATTGGTGTTCTTTCACCAAAACAAGAGAATACATCAGAAAAAGGCAAGGTGAGACCCAGAACTGGGAATCCAATTCAAGAATGGAGCTGTAGGATAATGGTGAAAGGAGGCCCAGAACATCAGTGCCCAGTACTGTCTGAGATGAAGTTTTTCAAACTGATGCAAATGATAGAATACCTTACAACTGACATAAGGACAAGAGACTTAGACAACTAGCACGGAGTTTAGGGTATGATGGTATACACATAAAAACCTAAAGAAACAAAAGTTCTTAGTTGCAGGGAAACAACTTGCAAGCAAGGAAAATACATCATAGTATGCTAGGTGGCTCAGCTGTAACAACACTTACATAATCACAACACTGTAAACAATGAATTTTGATTTAACAAAATGATGATGGAACTATATTAATTATTTTGTTAGGAGTTGTGACAACTTGCATGGAATCATCCACATTCCTTTCACTTTGAACTCTGGCAAAACTTGAGAGATATTGACCAGTCTCTGAACATCCCTCTCCTGTGACCTCTCACAGGTATTGAGAAATACAAATGTGTATATGTACAAGATGTAAGTAAGGACAAGATCTTTGTAGGAAGTCAATAGATTTAAGTCTAAATTTGAGAAATAAAAAAAGCAATATAAAAAATAGAGAAAAATACCAGATTTAGCAACTAAAAATCACTGAAATTGAACAAGCAGCAGTCTCTCTTAAGGAGCTAGTTTCCAATTCCTAGGAACTATAATTATTTTCTTCTAGGTAAAGATTATAAATCTATTCCATTTAGTGCTTTTCCCAAAGGGTTTTTCTACATTTCTGCAATACAGGAAGATTATCCTATTTAAAAGCCAAAATAAAACTGAACTTTAGAAGTGACCTATTTTGACATAATGGGATTTGACCTGTGATAATAACATAAAGTATAATGCAATAACTTTTCTTTTTGGGAGAAGAGTAGGGGAAGAGTGGTGCATAGTAAGGCCAGAATGCTAATAATATCACAGATATGAAAGTAAATCTGTGTAATTGTAAAACCTCCTCCCTCCTACTTGCTCTGCAAACAGGCCTTAATTAATTCCAAAAAGGGATAGAGAGCAAATGGCAGATTCTGACAACAGATATAAATGCTTTATGTGCGAAAGGATGGTAGAAGGTTCAAAGAACAGTGGAAATACTTGGGAAATTATTTGTGTAGGTGTGGTGTTAGAGAGAGACAGATATAGGTTTTTGTCTACAGTTCCTGGCTCACAACTTTCATAGGCCTTGTTATAGTCTTTTGTTATAATGTTGGGTATATCAGGCCTCGGGAAACAGAATCCCTCTGACCTTCTGTCCTTTCACCTGTCCCAAGGCAGGACTCTAATCTTCCCCGCCTTTCCAGTTGCAGGTCATGAGGCCAATTCCGGAGAGAGTCTCATCATATACTTGGGAGACTAATCACATTTCCACATGGTTATCCACAGAAACCCAAGAGGACTGGGTTGGAGAGCCGCTGGAGAGTTAAAAGGGGGGTCCTGGAGGATGGCACCAGGGGCGCATGGAAGCTCCACACCCATTCCCTGTATTTCACCCTACACATCTCTTCATCTATACCTTTGGAAATATACTTTATAATAAACCAGTAAACATGTTTCCTTGAGTTCTGTGAACTGCTCCAGCAAATTAATCTTACCTCCAAATCTAAAGTGGGGTTTTTGGGAACCCCAGCTTGAAGTTGCTTGGTCAGAAGTTCCAGAGGCTTGGACTTGCAACTGGCCTCTGGTGGAGGGCAGTCTTGGGGACTGAACTCTCAATTTATAGAATCTGATGCTATCCCTAGGTAGTGTTAGAATTAAATTGGAGGACAGTTGGCAGGTGTCTGCTGCAGAAGTGGTTACTTGCTTGGTGGGGGAAGATCTACTCCCTCCTGTCCCACTACTGGTTACAGAAGTCTTCTGTGTTTATGATTGTTGTGGTGTGAGAGGAGAGGAAATATGGTTAGTGTTTATCCCAAACCATGGGGAGTGAAATAAATTTTTAGATTCAGGCTGAGACAGAAAGGAAGAGATGAAATGAGAAGCTTCTAAAAGAAATGGGAGAAATATAAAAAGAAATAAGAAATGCTGCTGTGTGATCTACTTATTGACACTAATTCAGAAAAACTTCAGTAAATAACTATATTATTTTTCAATACTACTGCAAGTAAGATTTCTACTTCTTTAGGATGCATCTCCAAAAGCTGAGAAGACCCTTAAAATAGGAGCAGGAAAACCAAGGTTTATGTGGATTACATCAAGTGTGATTTGAATTATTTTGTTAGGAGTTGTGACAACTTGCATGGAATCATCCACATTCCTTTCACTTTGAACTCTGGCAAAACTTGAGAGATATTGACCAGTCTCTGAACATCCCTCTCCTGTGACCTCTCACAGGTATTGAGAAACCCGAATCCTGTGATCACCTTTAGTGCTCATTTGGAGTTAGAAGATAGAAAAACGTCAAGTAATTACATCAAAAGTGCTTTTGGGTTGTTACTAAAACTAATTAATTACAGAATAATAGACTCGAATCCTGAAATTAACCTTAAAGACCACCAAATGCAATCCCCTCCTTTAAAAGAAGAAAATGATTCATGAAGGTAAAATCGGTTAAAGTTCTTATAAGCATGTTAAAGGGTGAGTGGTGACAAATCAAAGCGTATTACCTTTTACTTGATTGATAGAAAATAACACAATTACACTGTCATCTATAAGAACTTTCTATAGCTTAGCTCACATAATTCTCGCGATATTATCACATTTTACAAATGAGAAAATGAAACTTAGAAAGACTAGATAACTTGCCTAAGGCCAGCCAGGTAGTGGTAGAACTAGAACTTACATCCAGGCAGTCTGAATCCAGAGCCCATACTCTAAATCACTCCAGTGGCTTTTTTCGCCAATACAGACATTTTCAAAGTTTTGCAGTAGGGGGAAAAGAAACAAAACTAGTTTGAGATTTTAAAGTCAGAAGCGCAGTGCCAAGGTAAAAATGCAGTTGCTCTTTCTAGAGCAAGGGTAGAGTGGATACTGGAAGATAACTAATA
Organism: Saimiri boliviensis; assembly: GCF_048565385.1. Lineage (NCBI taxonomy): Eukaryota > Metazoa > Chordata > Mammalia > Primates > Cebidae > Saimiri > Saimiri boliviensis. The sequence continues at coordinate 61,981,556 of NC_133461.1, forward strand.
ATAGTAATAAGCAGTAAAAATAAAAAATAACAAATTTAGGAACTCAGGAGTTTAAACGCAATCTTTCAAATCTTAATCTTTTACATTACAATTTTAGAAAGAGCCAAAATCTTTATATAAATGAAATAAATAGATCCTATACGTACTTTAGGATTCTATTTCAGGCTGCTTGTAATTCAGTCACCAGAATCACAAAATCTTTTTTTTTTAATCTGTAAAATAAGAATAGTGATACCTATTTACAATATTGTAAGCTACCTTAATAATGCATACTGTAAAGTACCCTGCAGATGTCAGAGATTAGTTAGTATGCAATTCAGTTCTACTGTATTACCAAAGTTAAAATTGTTTTCTGTCAATATATTTTTTAAGTCTTATAATTTTATAACTCCCAGAAGTTTGAGAAAATGATATACACCACCTAAAATTAATTTACCCCTACTATTTTTCATTTCTCTTTTCTCAACCCCACATTTTATTATAGGGTATGAAGACTATTAAATGCAATCTTATTTACAGTAACGTCAATTTTTTCAGTAGCCTTCCAATCTGGTTAATATTTCCTATTGTGTATTGGCTGGAAGATTACAGAAACAGAATAGCCAAAACATTATACATACTTTAAATTTAATTAACTATAAGCAGCCTAAGAATGAAATGTAATGGTTTCCCAAATGTCAAACTTCTAGACATCTCTGTCATTCTGTTTGAAGTCAGTAACATTTTAAATCAATTGTATCTGATTTTAAGGCTGAATTTCTTATCTATCCCTTACAATGAGTTTATCTTTTGGAATAATAAATAAGCAAGAATGGTGTACACAGGGCAGTGAATCGTTTGCATTTTGGCAGAAATTAAGAACAATCATGAAACCAGCCTAAGGTGGTGACACAGCCTGAAAATAGTGGAAGTAAAATCTGAATCTGAGTTTTCTAATACCTGTCAGAGAGAAAAAGGGGGTGAGGAGACAGTATAGGTAGAGAGATCTCCTAACATGGAAGAGCATTTTTATGTAGGCCTTTATATGGGACCATTTTTATCTTGGCCCCTGACTAGATGGCCTTTGGTTTTATGGGTTTTGCTTGGCTCACTGCATAATGGAACATGTGAAGAAGGCTACCTGGTAGTTTTGTGTTATATTGCAATTGTCCATGACATTCTAATAGCAGTTTTTCATATTACTTGGGGGGCAGCCTGTACAGCTGAAGCAAGGTAAAACAATCTTGGTTTAGTATCAGTACCCTGCATGAGAGGCATCTTGGAGAAATAAAAACGTCAGGACCAATTTAGTACAGAGACATAGACAGCTGTCTGCATAAACGCCTCTGTCTCTTCTCCAGTGCCATCTGCCAAACAGCGGTCTGAACTCAGTAAGGACATGTGCAGGGCCACAGCTGCACATTTTGTGGCTTGAGGCCAACAATATGGTCGCAAAGGCACAGGCTCTGGAGGCAGATGGACCTGCTTTCCTGTCCCAGCTCTGATAAGGATGATATTGGGCAGCGTTTTTAACTTAACTCTTGCTGTTTTCAGCAGTGGTAATGAGTACCTACCATGGACTTGTCACAAAACATAGTGATTATATATATAGTGCTAAACCTGACAAACATTCAACATATACTAAGTTTTATTAAAATCTAACCCTTTGACTCTCTCTCCTATGACTGAAGTTCAAAGACACTAGAAAAGAAAAACGCAATGACCGTAGGAAGCTTCTGCCTTCCAGCTGAACAAAGAAAATTAGTCCATTCCAATTAAGTTTAGTAACAGAATGCTTTCTCAAAACTCCATCAACATGACAAACAGCACATGATCTAAAACTATCGGAAGAAATATTTTTTCTTTTCAGATTTCCATTAGCTTATTTGTTATCCTATCAAGACTGTCAACCTTAACTGGTCAGTGGGCACAAAGGGAACATCTGCTGACTCAGCCCCTACTGAGCGTACTCTATTTGCTATGGTGCGTCCTCCCTTAAAACCTTACTAGCATTTTTGCCCAAAGTCACTGGAAGCCCAGGTTATCACTCTTTACTCTCATTTTCTTTGCATCAGTAGCTTTCTTGATGCCAGCATCTATTATTTTCAAGAAATATATCTTAGCCTCATATTACCATTCCTCTTTTTGAAATCCACTATCAGTTCAGAAAAATAAGAATCATTCTAAGGAAATGACAATAATTAATAGATATATTTTCTCAGTATACATTCCCAAAAGTGATTTAGGAATGTTTAGATTGGCACCACTAACCACTAACCCATGACAATGTATTAAAATTCTTACTTTCTAAAGTGTGTACCGTGAACTGGATTAAAATGCACAACATGGTAGATTTTTTTTTTAAAGTAGTTTGTCCATTTGTGATCATTAAATTATTTGTAAATCCTTGTAAAATGCTGTAAACTTGGAAAGATAAATATCCCACACTGGACAGCTCCAAGAGGGCAGGAACAGTGCTGGTCTCACTCACTGTTGCATTCCCAGCACATAGTCCAATGACAGGCACATACAAGGCATTCAATGATTTGTTGACTGATATACTTTAATCTTAGGCTATAAACAGTACTTCTGTGTAAGATTGGTAGAAATATCCCCCAAAGAAGAGCAAAGTGACTCAGCAAACTGTTATTCTGGAACTAAAATGAAAAAAATTGGAGTTAATGGGTGCAGTCTAGGCCCCTTTGGGGAGAAAGCAACAGATCATCTTGGAATTAACTAGAAAGGGAACAGTTGGGTACAGCCTGAAATGCACCCAATTTTAGAAAAGCATGCTATAAAAATATATTAATGTATGATTTCATGTATGAGATTCAAAAGTCAGCTCTCAAAATTGCAATTCTGGTTCTGCCATCACAGATGTTCCCAAAGAGCAGGGAGCCATCCAAAGAGGCCAGTGTTCGCACGAACTACATTCCAACCATCTACTTTAAAATGTACAATGGGAGATTACAAAACCAAAGACAATGCTTAGACGAATATACAAGTTTGTAAGACAGAGCCACAAATGAATCAAAGCTTACAGAAATCTTGTCCGAATTTACAGTTACTGAGAGGCAGAGCCAGAATCCAAATCTGTTTGTCTTGTAGTCTTTCCACTAAACCACACCTCCTCCTTATACTGAAAAGATTTAAATGAATATTAGTAAGTGGGAACACCTTTTGAAGAAATCATGAAAAAACTCAACTGCTAAAATCGGTTACAATCCAGATAAATTACAACCAGGACCGCTGAGATGAGATCAGTATGGCAACCTTGAAGGAATCATGGATAACAGGTGATAGGAAAATGCTCTCTCATTTTCAAAAAGAACACGTAAGACCAAACTGGGAAGCAGCACACTCACTGTGATAGCCAGAGACCAAACTGCTTCTCCCGGGTCCAGCCCAGTGCCTCGCACATGATGCTCAACACAAGTGGAATTGGCAACACGCTATCTTTACATACCTGAAGTAGAGGCAGGATTAACTCTATTGTGAATAGTTCCTGGGGGATAGACCTCCAGTCACAAAAAGGTAGGCAAAAATGGAAGACAGACTTCAAAGGAAAGTGAGAGAGCTTTCCATTCTCTTTCCTGGAACAGCTCTCTGCTTCTGTCTAGGACTCAGCCCTACACCACAGTCCTTATCATGTGCCAGCTCTACTACAATTGCACCGTAGGCTTACTACTCTGAGAACAAATCACCACTAACAGCATTACTACGACAATGAATCCCACCTTCCAAATGACTTACAGATAACTTTACACAAAATAACTCATAAAGTTGGAAACTACATACATTTGCATCATTTTTCATCTCAATCTTTTCTTCCTAACAATTATAGGAGGAATTTGTTAACATCAACCTCACTTGATGACAACCTCTGCACTTTCTAACAATTCTACATTAGTGCTCAATAGCTGGCAAATTATCTTACATTTAAACTTCCTAAAATTATCTTCCTTGATCAGTGCCAATACAATGCAAATTAAGCACAAAAGTTAACATTAAGTTTGTGGCATTATAAACAGAAAAAAGTCAATGATTTGTAAGTAATGAAAAGGGAGTAATGCTAACATTTGGACTTGACCTTTCTCCTACATTACAGATTGAGTAGCCACATTTCAGAATTAACTCCCTAGGGTGTTGGATACAACCTTGAAGACTCTAACACAATGGCTTCATTATGTGTAGAGAGGCAGTGTTACTGACCAGGACCCAGCAGACAGGAGAGCTGCCATGTTGGGATTCTGCTGCCACGAAAAAAATAGAAAGGAAACAGGTGCCCTAACATACATATGAACCCAGTACCAGTAGTAGAAATAACACAAACACATTTCTCATGCAAAACAGGCTAAATGATACATATTTGCATCATGTAAATGAGTGGTCAAAATTAATCTTTCTTTTTGGGGGTTACCACCATGATTATGTGGTTTCAATGGAGGTTAATATCACTTGTTTAACTTCAACTCTGTAAAGCCAGGATAAAGCCAGCATAAAGCCAGCATAGAAAACACATTTTGGTAGAAACCAAGGTATGTGGAAGGTTGCTATGAAAAAAATAAATAAATAAAAAGAGGAATGACAGAAGTACATTTTCTTTTATATACAAAAAATGAAGGCCTAAAATATGGTTTGTTGAAGTAGATATCGACAAGATGTTCAATAATTTTTCCTTTGCTTTGGTTAAAACAGCCTGGGAACAGCAATCAGTTCCCCTTCTATAAATACCATAAAAACACAGTGACAGGACTACTTTTAGAACATTTTACCAATAAATAAAAATTTTAAAAAGGCAGCATCTCCATCCTAACATCTTGGGCATAACATACACACCAATTAAAAAAATAAAATTTCTCTCACGATAGAATTACAGGTGTTAATGCAACAAGCTATGAAATAAAATTACTTTAATGTATTTTTAAAAGAAATCCTAGCAATGAAAAATGAATTTGAAAAATTGACATTTTTCTACAATTCTACATATTGTAAAATAATTGACTAATACTTTTTTACAGAACACAATTCAAACTATTGTTGGCAATTCAACATAGTCCTAAAGATGGTTAAAAGAACATTTACTATACCAAAACTGGAACAGAACTTATAATTCTCATTCACGGCTATGAAAAGGCAATCAACTTCTATTTAAAACTGTAACCAGCAATGAAATATACTTCAAAAACAGAAAACATTTGGTCTGACAATCTTTAATATTTGTTAAAAAACAGTCTGATGTTTGTTGCTGATGGAAGTTATTTTAATCCAATGTGCAAAAAAAGTGCAGCTGTCTACTTTTACTTGAAATACTTAAGACCAACACTACTATTTACACACTTAAAAGATTTTAAGTTTATTAATTTAAGTAAGCATACTGCATCTCCTTTATGGATAAATCATGTGCACCAGAAGCCCCAAAGCTTGATGACATTCTGTTAAGTTTCACAAATGTATCTGAAGAAGTGTATCTGTTCTTGTCCTAATTTTGATTCCAAAGAAAAATCCAATCTCAAAATCAATTAAGAAATATTTTAATCTAGGGAATCCTGGGATTGTTACGCATATAAAACCTTGTCTCTGAGAGCCTTTTCTACTCCTTACCACGGGTCTACTCACAAATCCCAGCTGGTGCACAGTGGCACTGCCCCAAATAAGAGGAACCTAAGAGCTTGGCCCCAAGACCCCCCACCATCCTGGTAGGTTTGCTCGGCATTCAGGATGTGTGACTATAGCTTGTGGGATAGGTACAGGGCAAGGAAAATCGAGGAAGAAACACTTCAGCAAAGCAACCATTATTTTTCCACAAAAACAGTGAAACACAGTGACATAAAATTAACAAACCAAATATAAATCTAATGCCATTCTGCATTCCCAGAACTTGTTTTTATATTTGCGCAGTGTTCTTGGTCAACCCACTCACCAATTTTCTGCGTCTATCTGAAGTAATTTTATTAAGTTATTAAAACTGCTCTTTTGATCGTAAGTCACATAGAATTACGATGATTAGGAAATCAATTAACCTAATTATTACTCTGTGCAGGGCACCCACTAGGGTGGTGAGTGTAGAGAAATAAAAAATGGAAGTCTCTCACTTCTAAACTGGACATAGGAGTTCTCAAATTAAAATCAAAAAGAGGGAGGGGGCGCTTACTGGCAACATTAATACTAGACACCAGACAGGACAGTGAAACGGTTTGGTCAGAACCAAGGAACATCATTTCCTTGAAAAGTCTTAAAAATACCCAACCAAGCACTGCCTGAAGTCCAGTGAGTACAATGTTCCACACATTTCCACAAAAATATAGTAACTGGCATTCATTATGATCCACGTCATCTCAGTCTCCACTTCCCAGGCAAAGTGTCCCTGTCCCACCGCCTCTAGCTACAGGCTATCGTTTCCAGCTGCTGCTCTGCTTCTGCGGCCATTGCTGCCGCCTGCAACTGTTCTGTCTCGCTCTGGATGGCACTGGGGGTAACCTGCTTCCTTTCACTGTGCATATTGTTCTCATGCCTTTTCAGATCAGATGCCTTGGCAAATGCCTTGGTGCAGGAGCCACACACAAAAGGCTTTTCCCCTCTGTGTCTTCTTTCATGATCCTTGAGGTGAGACTTATGTTTGAAGGCTTTGTCACACATGTGGCACGCAAATGGTCTTTCATTACTGTGGACTCTCTCGTGCTTCTTTAAGTCTGGGGCGCGGATAAATGACTTTCCACACACCTCACAGCTATAGGGCTTATAGCCCGTGTGGATTTTTAGGTGTTCTTTCAGGTGGGCCTGTGTGGTGAAACCTTTTGTGCACATTTCACAAACAAACGGTCTGTCTGCCGTGTGGAGTTTCTCATGCTTCCTCAATCTGCCTTCATCAGAAAACGTCTTCCCACAGGCCTGGCAGGCAATCTGCTCCCGATGGTGACCATAAAGCAAATACTCAAACTTCATGTCACTGGCTGCCGTCGTCCAGCCTGGTGTCTGTTCATCTTTCACTTCACTCATCCCATCATTAAATGTTAAGGCTTGAGGGGTCTGGGACCCCAAGTCTTTTGATTCTGGGGTCTCCATGGATTCTACTTCCTGGCCGTAGCAATTGACCTTCCGAACTTCCTCACTCCCCAGCTCTTTCAGGATCGCTTCCTGAACCCTGAGTGTTGTGGTAGGTGACTTGCCGTCCTCCTGACTTGGGGGGGTGCCTTCTACTGTGTCATCAGAAGGACTGTCATCCTGATCCCCGATTTCCTCTACATCATCATCCTGGGTGTCAGCAGCATCACCAATGGGGCGATTTATTTTGAGACAATACTTACTTTTGGACTGACCATTGTTTTCGTCGGGACTGGACACGTCGCGCTTTTGGGAACACAGTTTATCCAAAAATCGGATACCAAGAATCTGACCTGATGACATCATTAAGTTAACATCTTCCTTTTTCACAGAAATCTTTGCTGTGTACATGTAGTTCAGGACCTCTTCGAATATATCAGAACGAAGGAAATCTATTTCTATGACTGAAGAACTATCAACCTCAAGCTTCTTGAAAAGCTTTTTAAAGTAGGTGCTGCAGGCGGCAAGAACACATCTATGTGCTCTGAATTTCACATCCTCAACCACAATAGCAATATCACAAAATTCTCCTTCCAGGCGCTGTTCATTTAGTGTTTTCAGAAACAGAGTTTTATGATCATCGTCATTATATTTAATGGTTTCAGACATACTGATGAAAAACTCCTACAAAAAAAAAAAGTTTAGTAATTATAAATAGTACTTTTCCATACAGAGAACATGGTCGCATTTTTCATTTTCTGGTCAATCTATGGAATCTAACAAATTTCAGAAAGTCAATGTTAAGAGTGGTCCTTAAATATGGGTAGAAAAGACTGATCCCAACTCAAAGATTTTCATACTGTTATTTCTATTCATCTTCAATTTATTAAATATTTGCCTAGTTATAACCCAGGCATTGTTCTACATGTTTTATATGTTTTAATTAATTTAATAGTCAGATAACCTCATGAGTTGCCTATCACTATCCCCATTTTATAGACAAAGTTAGAAATCTGTCCAACATTCTACAGCTATTTAGTGAAGAGCTGGGACTGAAATGCAGATAATGGGGTTGCAAAACCGGTGCTTCCTGACAACTAGAGAATATCAAATAACTTAAACTCAAGGTTTAAGAAACAGGGTCAAGGGAAGGATCTTCTAGTCCTATACGTTGCACCGACTCTTACTCCATCTACTCTATGGAGGATTCAGCAAACTAATCAATTGCGTTACACCTCCTTGACAGAAGGGACAAATCACTATTGCAGAACTAAAGAGAAACATTACTGCCAAAATGTCCCAGAGTGTTGTCTTCTAGTTTTGGGCCACTTCTAAATTAAAGCTAAGGTTTAATCTGACCTTAAGAGAATCCGGTGACATTTGGGAAGACAGGGATGAGTGGCTTTGTTCTCTCTGGATGCCAATTTACCACCATCCAGATAAAAGTGTCATCAACACTAGATGTATGTACTTGATCAGTGCTGAGAGTATTTTATAAGCAAAAATTTGGAACTTGCATGAAAGACCTCTGTTATCATGTTAAAAAGCTGATCATCTTAAAGCATTCTCTATGCTTCCTTTTTAAAAACATTGTTTTACTTTTATTCAGCAAAGTAGTTTCCCCCAAATAGAAGTGTTCATGCACAATCAGAATTGGCATATAAATTTTAAAGCAAATGCTAAGTCATTTCATCAAGATTTAATATCCAAAGTTATAGTTACCATGAACAACTCAGGCTTTTATCTTAATGCCTTAAACACCAAAATCTTCAGATCAGAGTAACTCTGATCAGGAGCACGCCAGACCTACAGAGGAAAGGACAAACAAGAATGAGGTAGGATCTTCCTGTATCCCAAATCCTAAACCAATAATGTTTTCAAGAATTGATTTTTAAAATAAACTTTCTTGTTCCCTCTCTTGTGCATTTTCAGGTTGGGAAGAGAGGGGTAGGTGGCTGGCACATCAAGTGCAGTTCTGAACAGACACGGACTGGAACAGGTAGGAGGTGTAGCATTTGGGCATAAAGGGGCTGCCCTGGGAACTGGAAGGAATTTCTCCTCACACATTGGCCCATGTCCATATTCGTACAGATGTTAATGGCTACACAGATACAGAAAAAAACAAGTGTACCATACTTCCTACACCCATCCCATTTCCCTCTGGGTATGTAGCCCTCTACATTTTTCTCTAGGCTCATATAAACATATAGAAGTATACAGCTTTATAAATAAAGCTATAGACGTACATAAACCCAATTGGTAACATGGGAGGAGAGGGAACAATGATTGCTTTTTCTTTCTGCACCTGTGTGATGTATTTATACACATTTGTCTTTAAGACTGCATTTGAGAAATCCACGTCTTTCTACCTCTATCCCTACAGGGAAGGTGAAAGAATTTTAACTTTTTGTGAGTTTTAACTTTTACCGGAAGAACTCCATCCTGCAGACCCATATCCTGAAAAACAAAAGTTTCCTCTACAGAACAGTAACCACACAAGTTGTTTGGTGTGGTAGAAGCAAAGGACTGGACTGTAATATTTTTAACACAAAAACCGTGGAACAAGACTCCAACCTGGAGACCAATACCTTGAAACTCATAAAAAGCTCCTTCTAAAGAAAAGTGAACGCATGGAGCTGCCCAGCATAAAAGCAGGATGTCTCATCCGCAGTGTGAGGTTAGGCAACATTATTCCAAAAGATGCTTCTGACTTGATCATTCTACATGTCTCTGCCTCCCTATTCCCTAGAAGCACCCAGGCCTGTAGTCACCGAGAGAGAGTAGGCAACCCAGGCAAAAACCTTCCTGCAGTGACACTTCCTACTGTTGTCACTAACTCACCCTAGGGTTTATGGGATAAAAGTGCACGGGACGAGGGAGAGGAGTGGCCTATTATAGCTATGACAACATATCAATGTGCTGTTGTTGTGTTTTGCTTTTTTTTTGGGGGGGGGTTAGTGGGTACTTGGCCACCCACCCCCGCCCCCTCAAGGTCTATGATGAGACCTGGTAGGGAGATCATGTGCGTCCATCGCCGCCTCCTATCCGCCCCGCACCCCCCTTGCCATTGAGATGTTCCAATGGCTAAGTTCAGGTGAGTCAAAACTGGAAGATAGCTGTTGCCAGCATCTGTGTAGGCATGTGTAGGAAAAGACGTAGCCACAACACCAGCTCAATAAGGCTGTCCCTTCCTAATTGCTCTCTCAACTGCGGGCGCGCCGAGCCCCGTTACAGCGCAGTGAGCAGGGGCTTCCCGCAAAGCCAAAAACTTACATAAGCAGCTGCAGCCGCCTCCCCTGCCCCGGGCAGCCCAACAATGGCGGCTGCACGACTTCCTTGTTGCAAGCTTGCAACTTCGGAGTAGGGAGGAAGCAGGGAGCCAAACGCAAGACCCAAGCAGTCCTCAAGGCGTAGCTATCAAGCCCTCACTCTCAATTTCTTTGGGACCGAGAGGTGAGGGAGTGGAGGAGGTCGTTTGCATTCCCTCCCAGACAAAAGCTCCCAGCCTGGGAGGCAGGTGGTGAAAGGGCCACTTTCCCTTTCATAATCAGACGTTGTCAGGCGCAAGCTGGGGACCGCGGCTCCGAGCGCGCAGGGAGGGACTGCGGCCCGCGGCGGCCCCGGCGGCGCGACAAGCGGGAGCGGGCGTGCGGCCGACTCCGCAGCCCCGCGCCGCGCCGCGCCGCGCCCCGCTCCGCCCGCGAGCCCGGAGCTCGCGCCCCGCGCACTCCCCGGCCAGCTCGCGCCGGGCCTTCCCCCGCCCTCCCGCGGCCGGGGGCGGGGGCGGCGCGCGGCCGGCGAACCCGAGATCCGCGGGCGCACAAGGGGGTGCATGCGCTGGGGTCCCGGCCGCCTCCTCGCCGGCGGCTGGGGGCGGCGCGGTGGGGCCCGCGGCTCGGAGGGGCGGCGCCCGGCGGGCCGCGCTCTGCGCCGGGTTCGGGCCGTCCCCACCCCCACCACGGTGCACTGCGGCGCTGCGAGCAGGGGCGGCCATGAACTCGGCCGCCGAGGCTCTGCGAGCGCGCGCGCGGGGCCGCCGCCAGGCCGCTCCCCGAGCCCGCTCGCCTGCCCGCGCGGCCCCCAGGGCTCCCCGGCCCCAAGCCCAGCCCCGGCCCACGCCCTTCCCCGCTCGCACCGCGCCGCGCCGCTGGCGGCCGCCGTACATCCTGGAGCTGGCTGGTGCTCCAGAGCTCGGCGAGAACGCGCGTCTTCCGGGCCGCCCCGCCAGCCGCCGGCCGCCCCCGCGCCCGCCTAGCGGACGGCCCCGGCCCCCTCCGCACCCCAGCCCGCGCTTACCTGCAGCCTGGCACAGCCACAGACACTGTCGTGGGTTCCCCGCGCTCGCTAACAAACGCAGGCCGGACGGGATGGACTCGGGGCGCGGGGGCACAGTGGGTGGCAGTGTGTTTTGGATTTTTTTTTGGAGTTTGGGGAGGGGGCGGGGTGGGGGAATCGTGCACGTCCCTGATGGTAGCAGCCCTCCTCCTGCACGAGCACAGAATGTCTAGCCGGCCGTGAACACCCCCACCGCCCCCCCCTTCCCGTGCATGCGCGGTGCGGGCTGGGGGGAAGGCGCGCCGCCGGCTTGCGCAGGCACGGAACCCGACCGGGCCTCTAAGTAGGCGAGCAGAGAAAGGGTTAATCCGGGCCTTTGCCGACGCTTTCGTTGGAGACCACGGGGCCGCCCCCGGAGTGCCCTGGCCTGCGCACGCGCGCGCACGCGCGCCGCTTGGGGCGCGCGGAGCCCGCGCGCGGGAGAAACAGTGGGCGGGACAAAGGGCGGGACTTCAGGTGCCAGAGAATTTAAGCGCGAGCCTCGCGGGCACCCGCCCCACCTCGAGCTCCCTCCCGCCCAGACTCTTGGGCTCCCTCCCGCGCCCAGCGCCGTAGTAGCGCCGGGGACGCGGGAGCCAGCGCTCCCGTGCGTGTGCATGTGCGTGGGCCAGAGCCGCCCCCGGGCGCGCGCAGGCCGGGCGCAGAGGCTGCGGGACTCCGCTGCGGCTCGGGCCGGGCGCCCGGGGCGCCTTCGTTCTCAGCGCGTACCGGCCGACTCCGGGAGGCGCGCCCGCGGCCCTGCGGTCTTGCCTCTTGTCGCTGGCACGTTGAGTTTGTGGGGGGTGTGAAAGGCGCACAATAAACGTTTGCAGAACAAATGAAAAAAATGACGTCTTTAATTTGTAGTGTGAAGCGCAGCCCCAGCCGCCCAGCAGAAAGGGATCATCCATACGTCTCTGGAGCTAGCCAGGTCCTTGCCCAGACACTACCCGGGAAAAATCCCGGGGGCTGGAGGCGGCGTCCCCTCCGTGGCAGACTAGACCCTGGACTCAATTCGGGGAGCTCTGGCAACTCGGCTCTGTCCTGACATCCCTGCTCAGCGCTAGTAATGGCTCCGCTGCTGCTGAACCACGTCGCCTTCCCTCTGACGCTGCGGCGGTGCCGGTGCCCGGCGTCGGGAGCTGGGAAGTCCCTCCCGCTCCCGCGTTCTCTGCTCCCTGGAATGCCGGGGGCTGGACGGCAATGCCGCGCCGCCTGCAGTCGCTCATGTTGCTTTTCGTCACACGCCAACAGCGTTTCACCCAAACGCGTAATTTCATATCTAAAAATCAGCAGAATCGTCCTCCCGGGCTTGTGTAAAGATGGCATAAGATAATGCTTGCAACAGGCACCTACGTAAACATTTGAGAAATGATACGATGATTGGCTGTATTCATTTTCTAAAGGAAATTCCATATGACCTCAGTTGATTTTGTAATATTAACCGCGTTTCGTTTAACGTTCCCCAAGGTGCCTTAATACCCATCTTTTTTTGATGTTCGCAAAAGCACCCAAGATGCGGCTTATATGAAAAATAGAATGGAAGAGACCAGTTGTACAGTCAGACATACCCAGTCAAATATTGGTTAAACTATTTAACTTTTCTAAACCTCAGCTGGAGCAGAGCTATGAAAAGCACCTAATTAGGCAGTTGTAAGGATTAAGTGAAATAACGCCCAGCTAAGTGCTCAGTTCAAGTATTAACTCCATGATAGTAAATGACTTGAGCCCACAAATTGTGGGTTCCAGTGGCCTGGACAGGACAAGAACCAAGTCGTCTGCCGCCAAAGTTCACACCATCAGACACGATCCCCTTTACTGGCTCGCTTTCTTCTTGTTTGCGTAGCTCTGAAAGTTGCATTTCAATGCTGTGTACGTTGTGTGTTTACAGGGGGATAATAATAGTACTCTATCATAGGGTTGCGTCACCAAGCAGTAAAGCAGCCGCTGCAGTTAGCACAGTGTGTGGACACGGCCAGCACTCCGTCACGGCGCATCGGCTGCTGGAGCTCCCCGTCCTCCCATACCACATACGGGCTTTCCCACTCATTCTGCGTGTATTTTTGGTCTGCCTACTGTGTAAAGACAATCTTTTCACATATGGCTAGGAAAAGTCTTCCCACGTTTCAGCTAACCCGATAACATAATTCACAAAGAGTCCTAAAGCACTGGAATGCATTTCTCACGCGACGGTTCCTGACATCCTGGTTTCGTATCAATGAAACCTCTTCTCTCATTTGTTTCATGCTCCATGTCATCTGGGCTGTGCCTGACTGTCCTTTGCTGGTTCACAGGGGTTGTGAAGATGACTCTAAATTAAAGGGACAACTCTGTGAGAACGAGGAGGGAGGAATGCGGAACCACAAAGGAACAACCTGACCCAGGCCTGGCTTCTCGCCTGTGTCACCACCCAAAAGTGCACCTCCCAGCACCCAGGAGTCTTTCAGTAAACATCAGCTGACAGAGAGTGGCAACCTTGAACTTGATACTAAGGGGCTTTGTAAAAGTACACTGTGGAGTCAACCGGGCATCAGAGCTTTCCTGACACACACTGACCCGAGGTCCTTGATAAAGTTTTCCTCCTCTTCCGACAACTCCGCTGGGTAACATTTGGAGCATGTTGTTCCTCAACGGGGACACCCATGTCCTCCTGAGTGGAGCCTGTTTCTAAGAGTTCTGAGGCCCGGGTCATGGGGCCCATGATGTGCAGTCCCGGGTGCCAGGGTCTCATGTCGTTACAGAACAGCCTGTAAGGGTCTGTTTGGAAACTTTATGTCTCATAGGCAGGGGAGGTTGATTTCTCCCTCATGTTGACCTTGGGCCCTCTGGCTGGTTTTGAAACAGCAGGATACCAGCAGAGAAGTGGGCCAGGTCTGAGCAGAGGCTTTCAGAAGCAGCCTGTGTTCTGTGCCTCCTCCTCTGCTGTGACATCCAGCAGGACACGAACATGCTTGGGCCACAACCTTCTCTTCAGTTTGGGCCCCTGAATGACAACCATACCTGAGAATGAAGCCAACCCAAAACCTGAGCCCACCCAAGCCTAGGCAGAAGACAGCTCACCCACATGTCCATGAGTGAGAAGTAAATGTTTTATAAGCCACTGGGAGATTGGGTTTTTTGCTTTGTTTCTGAGCAAAATCTAATACACCTGCCCAAGGAAAAGTGTCCCACCCAGTGCCATAGGCACCCTCCCCCTTCAACTCTGAGAACACTGGATACAGTAAATTAACAAAAACCAGATCCAGTTCATGATGACAGGGAAATACTGATGTGCACATTCAACAAATAATCACATCATTATACAATTGCACATTGCAATAAGTACTTTTATAGAAAGTTAAAAAGCACAAAATTCGATGAAAAAGAGGAATGGGAGGAATTAATTTTGCCTGGGCAATCAGTCAAAGCGTTTCCAAAGGCATACATTTAAGAACTGAAAGATGACAGAGAGATAGGCAGAGAGGGGGAAGAAATAGCATTTCAAGACAGGAGCAGTGTGAATGAAAGAGCTTGGAGTACTCGGGCTATGCAAAAGTGGACGTGAGATGGGGTTGTGAGAACAGTGGCATCTGGCACCTGTAGGGCCTTGGGGTTTACAGGAAGGGGTCTGCACAGTGAGAGCCCAGAAAGTATGGGCCATTTAGGTGGAGGGGTAAAACCAAAGGAAGGTTCTGAACATCTGCCAGGACAAGGAGCATCAGGACAAGCTTGTGCTTGTGGAGGAATTGCTGCATGAGGATGGAGTTGGCCATGTGGAAGGATCCTTATCCTGCAGATCTGAACTGGTAGGGCATCTGGTTGACTCTGGGCACCAGACCCTGTTGTTTCTTCTTCCTCTGGAACCTGGTCATTCAGATTTTCTCGTGGTCTTTTGGGTTAACATCAGGGGAAACTGGGTGATAGTTTCTGGAAACACTCTGTGTTACCTTGACAACTCTTCCGAAAATCTAATATAATTTTAAAACAAAAATTATTCCTGTTCATGTAATTTTCTCCTAGATACTTTCAAGATTTTTTCTTTGTCTTTGGTTTTCAGCATTTTCATTATGGTGTTTTCTGAGTATGGATTTCATTGCTTATACTGTTTGGGGATTGCTGAGCTTCTTAAATATGTAGGTTTATTTATATCTTTCTCTAAATTTGGGAAGCTTTCAGATATTATTTCTTCACTTTTTTTCAGCAGTGTACTGTTTGTCCTTTTCTGAGACTCCAATGACAGGAACGTTGAGTTTTGTTTTTTTTTAATTATGTCATAGGACCATAAGTCTTTTCATTCTTTAAAATATTTACTCTGTGTTGTTCAGATGAAATCGTCTCTATTGATTCTCTATAATGTATGGACTTGTTCTTTTGCCATCTCCATTCTGCCATTTAGCCTGTCCGGTGAGTTGTTTGTTTCACTTGTATTTTTCAGTTTTATAATTTTTCATTGTATTTTTCTTTATATATTCTATTTCTTTACGAAGACTTTCTGTTCTTTGATTTGAGTGTTCACAATTGCTTGTTGAAGAATTTTATAATAGTTCCGTCTAAGTGTCTAAGTCTTTTTTACTTAATTCCAACATCGTTGTCGTCTCAGTGTTGCCATCTGTTGATTTTTTTTCACACCTGAGTTGAGATTTCCTGGGTCTTTGTATGCTGAGTTATTTTGGATCGTGTCATGAACATTTTAAATATTATGTTATAATACCCTGGGTCTTGTTTAAATCTTATGGAAAATGTTGATATTTTGATTTTAATAGACAATCAGGTTGCGTACTTGTCACTAGTTTTGACACACTTTCTGTATGCTGTGGTTTGGTGGTTTTAGATTGCTACTTGGATCTGTTTCACATGCTCCAACCACTGGCCAGTCCAGGACCTGATCTGTTAGTTCAATTCTTAAAATCTTTCGTATGCTGATTAGGCTCAGACCCAGCATGTGCAGCTCAAGGGGGAGCTTAGAAGTTCATGAACAACTTTAGGGGCTCACTTTCCTGGGCTCATTCCTCTTCTGACTTCCCTGGTACTTTCCACCTTTCAGGAACTCCCTTTTCTGATCCTACATCCGGAAAGTTGGGGCACTTCCATGGCTTTACTCTTACTTATGGCTAAGTAGCAGAAGAACTGGAAGAAATAAAAAAGGTAAATTCCCTACTGGCTTGGTAATAAGCTTTCTTGTTTTCTGACATATTGATTTTAAAGAGCTATAAATTTCCTCCTAAAGACTGCTTTCTCCTTTTCAATGTATTTTTTCATGTTACATTATTTATATTCAGTTCTATGCATTTCCTTGGTTACTTTATTACTTTTTGTTTTGTTTTTTGTTTGTTTGTTTTGAGATGGAGTCTCTGTCACCCAGACTGGAGTGCAGTGGCTCGATCTCAGCTCACTGCAACCTCTGCTTCCCAGTTTCAAGTAATTCTGCTGCCTCAGCCTCCCGAGTAGCTGGAATCACAGGCACATACCACCATGCCTGTCAAATTTTTGTATTTGTAGTACAGACAGGGTTTCACCATGTTGGTCAGGCTGGTCTCGAACTCCTGACCTTATGATCCACCCATCTTGGCCTCCCAAAGTGCTAGGATTACAGGCGTGAGCCACTGCGCCCCGCGCTTGTTATTTTTAAATTTATTATTTAGTAATGCTACTAGCTCAAAATAGTCCCATGTAATATATGATTTTAAAATATTGTTTCTGATTACATGGGAATATTTTTGAGGTTTCTTTTTGGTATCTTCTTTTTTTTTTTTTTTTGAGACGAAGTTTCGCTTTTGTTACCCAGGCTGGAGTGCAATGGCGCGATCTCGGCTCACAGCGACCTCCGCCTCCTGGGTTCAGGCAATTCTCCTGCCTCAGCCTCCTGAGTAGCTGGGATTACAGGCATGCGCCACCATGCCCAGCTAATTTCTTGTATTTTTAGTAGAGACGGGGTTTCACCATGTTGACCAGGATGGTCTCGATCTCTCGACCTCGTGATCCACCCACCTCGGCCTCCCAGAGTGCTGGGATTACAGGCTTGAGCCACCGCGCCCGGCCGGTATCTTCTTATACTTTGCATGAATATAGTAAAAAGAAATCCTATGCGCAATTTACTTTTATCTAGATTTTCCAATTGTTAACATTTTGCCTTCACTATCTTAATCTTTTGTGCTCACACATCCACACTGTCTCCAGACACACATACACACATACAGTCTCACTCTCACACACACATGTGCACACACACACAAACACACACACACGGAACCATCATTTAAGAGTAAGTTACAGATATGCTTCTTTCCCCTAAGTACCTCTGTGTGTATTTCCTAAAAAAGGATGCTCTTTTACATGACTACAGTACAATAGTCAAATTTTTTATTTGAGATGGAGTCTTGCTGGGTTGCCCAGGCTGGAGTGTAGTGGCACAATCTCAACTCACTGCAGCAATATCTGCCTCCCAGGTTCAAGCAATTCTCCTGCCTCAGCCTCCCAAGGAGCTGGGATTACAGACACGCACCACCATGTCTGGCTAACTTTTGTATTTTTAGTAGAGAAGGGGTTTCACCATGCTGGCCAGGCTGATCTTGAACTCCTGACTTCAAGTAATCTGCCCACCCTGGCCTCCAAAAGTGTGGGGATTACAGGCATAAGCCACCTTGCCCAGCCCAAAATTAAGTATTTAACATTAATACAATATAATACTATTATCTGATGTGTTCCTATTTATATTTCACCGATTGTTTTCATAATGTCTATAGTAACACGTATCAATTTTTTCCTGCTCCAAAATTACTCATTGCGTTTAGCTATCATGGATTTGCCCGTTGTTATTTATTTCTAACCTGCTTCATATTCCTCAAAACCAACACTGCTCTTTTTTCACGTTCTGCGATTTGTGTTCTGGTAAAGCACCTGTATCAGAGAGTTTACGTCATTTCAAGTTTAGTCCACCAAGGGAAAGACGCCCTCTCTTCCTTGCTTTCCCCATTACCAAGAAATACCATTATATTATCATAGCTCTAGTTCCTAAAACCTTGGGATAACTTTGATTACCTTTCTTTGTTCTCTCAGTTGCAAAGCTCAGCTACTTCATTTACAGCAGAGTAGAGCACTCAGCTACACTTGAGAGTTTTCTTCTTTTCTGGAGGACCGACCTTAAGGTTTTACTTTTGTCCTTGAGCAAAGAATATTTCATCTGCTAGAGTGAAACATGTATTCTTATATTAATATGCAAAATATTTTATTCTCTTTGAACCAGCATGTTATTGAAGCTGAAATTAGTTTCCTCTGGGCATTTTTTTTTTTAATGTGAACACTTTCAAAGTATGGAACATCTCTTCATCCATCATATGGGCTGATACCTGTCAATTACTCTTCTACTCTGGAATGGTATCCAGATCTATGACACTCCAGGATGTCTGAACCATTGCGTTCTATAGGAGTGACACTTTTCTAACTTGCAGCTGTCATTCCAATTAAATCTGTTATTAATGCTTGATAGAAATATCTACCAAATTCTACTTACATCAAATTCTTTTCTCTGTGCCTCAAATTGTTTATAATCATTTTTTGCTACTTTTTTCAAAACTGGTCTTCTATCATAGTAACATTTTCAGCCTATGATAGGCTATGTTGCATTATTTCCAGTATTTAGTAAACTGTTTACTGTAGTGCACCTATTGAATATAGAATCAACTCATCAGTGTGGTTTAGAATTTAACATTTTATTTCATCAAAATTATAATCACACTGCCAAAAATTATTAAAATTCTGGAAAAAAGAATGCTGCAATGCATTTAGCCATAGTTACGGTGAGTTAAAATTACAGTTTCCTCTTTTGGACAATCAAAAACCTATATTGTTTTCTCAACCATAAAGACTTCATTTTCAGCATAATAAGTCAGTGAAAAACCAAATGAAAATTTCTCCAATTGGCATCTGTCCTGATAGGTTTGTGCAAAGGGCATGTTACTTCTCTGTACCACTGCTGTCACCCCTGCCCCTCCTGCCCCAACTTCCCTCCCGGCCCTCTCCTCTTCCTTGAACAGACTGGGCAGGTTTCCCCCTCAGAACCTTGTGTACCTCTGCAACATTTTACATTGTTAAAATACATTTCAGATTCTCATTGTCTAAATAAAAATCATAGTAGCTGGCCAAATAACCACTGAAACAGCTCAAGCCGATCAATGTAATATTCTTTAGCTTCTTATCTACCCCCTTTACAAAGTTAGAAGACAAGTCCTCCACTTCATGCACAGAGGCAAACGAAGCAGTGCAGAGCCCTGAGTACAGTACTGATTTGGGTCCAGCCGATACCTCTTACAAGCCACTGTTTCTTGGACAGGTTACTTCATGGTTCAAAATTTAGTTTCCTTATCTGTACAATCAGAATAAAGATAGTACCTACTTCATGAGGCTAATTAATTCAATACATAGTTATGAATACAGCAAGTCCTCACTTAAGATTGTGAAGATTCTTGGAAACTTTGACTTTAAGCAAAATGACCCATAGAGAAAACAATTCTTTTTTTCTCACCAATGCTATAATGAAACGGCATTGAACTGAATGGTGTTATTGGAGGACATGCTGTTATGTCACTTCCTATCTGTTTTGTGCCAGGCATTCTAGGCACTGTGGATATAGCAGCGAGCAAATATACAAATATATCTGCCTCAGAGGCAGACTATTAACAAGAACGTAGTTGAAATATATGTTACATTACCTGGTGATAAATGCTGTAGAAAACTAATGTAGTGGAGGGAAATAGGAAGACTGGAAATGCGGGCAAGCAATTTGAAATAAAGCTGTTTAGAAAACCTCACTGAGCCCAGCACTTTGGGAGGCCGAGGCAGGTGGATCACGAGGTCAAGAGATCGAGACCATCCTGGTCCACATAGTGAAACTCTGTCTCTACTAAAAGTACAAAAAATTAGCTGGGCATGGTGGTGCGTGCCTGTAATCCCAGCTACTCGGGAGGCTGAGGCAGGAAAATTGCCTGAACCCAGGCGGTGGAGGTTGCGGTGAGCCGAGATCGTGCCATTGCACTCCAGCCTGGGTAACAAGAGTGAAATTCCATCTAAAAAAAAAAAAAGAAAAAGAAAAAGAAAACCTCACTGAGAAGGAAATACTTAAAGACCTGAAAGAGGTGAAGGAGGTCAGTCAGGTGAAGATGATGATGAAGAACCTTCCAGGAAGACAGAAACAGCGAGTGCAAAGGTCCTGAGCTGACAGCCTGCCTTTTGTCTTGAACAAACAGCAAAGGAAGAGATAGAAAAAAGCAGTATGTGGAAACACATGTCCCCACCCTCACCCTGCACCCATCTATGAAGGAGAGATGACAGTGTGAGAGTTTTTGTTTCTGTTTTCTCCTGAGATGTTACATTTATGTTTATTGAACAAAAAATGCACAACACATCTGATATAACAACAATTTTACATATTTCTTGGCAAATTCTCACATGGTTTAAGAGAAAGAGCTCAAGGAACTAAAATCTTCAAAGAATGAGGTAAAGTGACAGTGGCAGGGAAGGGGCAGTAAATAGTGTAGTCTGATAAGCTGAGAGTCATAGCTAGGGACTTTGAGAGAGGTGGGCGGGGGAAAGGTTTGGAAAGGAAGGAGGGCATCCTGCTTCACTCCAGATAGGTGTACCAATAGTTATGGCTCGAGGGGGTTCCAGGGAGAACAATTCAGACTCAAATTCTGGAACACCTAAGAAGGTGGTACTTGCTTCTGCAGGATAGACTGATGTGAAAAGGATAAGAACATCCCCACCAAATTATTTATTCCATTCAAGATATCCGGATGCAAACCTGCATCTTTCCACGGTCAGCCCAAAGCCCTGTCTAGAGATTACCCACCATTGTCTACCTTCCCTGTTTTGCAAATATGACTGGAGACGAGGTCAAATTGGATAAGTTGAAGGTTCATTTTCTTCTCATAATTTGTTTGGGAATCAATCAAATTTATCTGCATAACTAACCTTTACATTGGATCTAAATTCCAGTTTTTCTTTGTGATGAGTAGGCCAAGCATGAATTTAAGCAAGTTAATTTATTAGCTGCTGCTATATTCAAACTGCAGCGTAATAAAAGTAACAGATGACCCTAAATATTACATGACTATCTTTACTCTTGGGGAACAAGCTAATATATTTTCCCATACATCTGCTATTAATAAAAGTTATGCCCTTATTCTCCACAGTTAAAAAAAGAAACAATTCAATGAAAGTCCTAAGAAATTTATAAAGACATATAGATCTTTTCAGAACTAGTAATTTAAACCACTTAAGTAAATGGAAAAGGAAATGATCAGACAAAATATGTCATTGGCTTCTCATTCTTTGCCTTCAGTTTCAGAATAAAACAGCTTATCTTTCTAAACTGATCTTTTTGGAAAAGTCTATACTATATTTAATATGAAAAATTATTTACAGAATTTCATTCTACTGTTGGCAAACTCGTATTTAGAATAATTAAAATGAATACCCCTGGGGAAAGTTTACAAGCAAACAAATTATTAATAATAGTAGAACATTTAAGTATGCTTATGTTAAATTTTCCGTCCAAGGAAGTTATATATTTACGGATACATTTCTTTGACCTCTGAAATGTTCACGTACTCTAGGCCAGCACTAGAGCAATGTTCCACCAAAAAAATAGTAATAATTTTAATTAGAACTGTCTAGCTATTTTTAAATTTTGAGACAGGTTCTTGCTGTGTTGCCCAGGCTGTTCTTGTGCTCCTGGGCTCAAGTGATCTTCCTGCATTGGCCTCCCAAAAGCGTCTAGCTATTTTTGAATAAACTTTTTACTTTGGATTAATTTTAGATTTATAGGAAAGTCACACAGAGAGTACAAAATGCTCCCATATGCCCCTCTAGCTCATTCTTCCCATTGCTAACACCTTACAAGACAGTGGTATGGTTGTCCACATTTAAAAAGCTGATATTGTGCATTACTATTCATTTTGGATGTCACCACTTTTTCCATTAACGTTCTCTTTCTCCTCCAGGACACAATCCAAAGTCTCACATTGCATTTATTTGTCATGTCTCCCCAGTCTCATCTGGTCTGCAACAGTTCTTCAATCTTTCCTTGTTTTTATGACCTTAGCATTCTTGAGAACTACCAGCTAGTCATCCTGTAGAATATTCTCCCAACCTAGGTTCATCTGATGTTCTTTTCATGATTAGACTGGGGTTATGAGATTTTAGAAGAATAGCACAAGGTGAAGTACCCTTCTTGTCACATCATTGAATTAGTTTTAAATCACTGTATTTTGACTAGGTTAGCTTTAAGATCCTTTCCAGTTCTAAAATGTTATAATCATATATTGCATATAGCCAATATATATATATATATATATATATATATATATATATATATATATATATATAGTTCCCATTCATAGCATGTTGAAAAGAGGCTCCTGCTTCAATCCAGCCATTTACTCCATCAATATATATATTTTCCAGTTTTGTAAATTTTTGCTATCTGTAGTCCAGGGTCCCCAGTTTTTGGGTGCACACTGTGAAAAAATATTCACTTACAACTGCTGCACCTTGAGTTCTTGTTGTTTCAAAAAGTTCCAGGGTGAAGCTCAACTCAGGAATAAACAGCAACAGGTTGGATCCAGAGATGCCTAAGTTGGAGATGAACGTTGACCAACTCCACTCATTACCATACTAAATCCCTGCTCAGGGAGGAGTTTACTCGCCATGTTCTAAACATGTGACATATTGGAAACATGATCAGAACTACACCTGCTCTACCTTTACTCCACCTCTACAGGCAATGACTCAGCTAAGCAGCCCAATACAAGCTCTGTTCTCACCATTTTTCTGGGAGGCACTGCTTTGAGAACTATACCTGGTATCCTTCTTACTTCTTCCAAGTAATAAAATCCCCTTGTTAAATTCTCCTTGGTTGCAGTCATTAGAGTGTCAGCCGCCAAGTGATCGAACCAACCTGTTGTGTGTATAACATCTAGTTACACTCAAGTGATAAGCAGTGAAGGGAGCCCGCATAAGCATCAATTCATCGACTCTACTACAGTATATTCACTTTATCCTTTTTCCAAAAACCATGTGCTCTCTATGGATCTCCAGCATTTACAGATTCATGAAAGATTTTATCAGTCTGCTGAATATTCCCACCCTGGGGCTAAATTTACCCATTTGAGGCAAATATATTAGTAGGCTAAGCATATTTCTAGAACAAAAGGAAACAAATGAACAATCCAATTTCTAAAAAGATAGGAATGTGTTAAATTACAGAGACACCAAGGGAAATGAGAAAGACGTCTTTCACTCCAAAAATTCATGCTTCCTTGAGTGAAAATAGCAGGAAAAGTTTGAGAGGAAAAAGAAGAGAAAACCGCTGCTCAGTGGGCAAACCATCCTATCAAAATGATTTTGTAGTTGGTTTATTTTATTTTATGACCACTTAATTTTACACTTGCAGTGCAATTGGAACTTAGTAGATTTGGAAATTAACATTGAAATGTTTTAGTAGTGAATATAGCACCAAATATACCCTATATGGACACTAAAAACTATACTTGCTTTGCTTTTGTATGGTACATACACATTCATTCCAGCAACCTTGTACAGTTCTATTTTAGAAGGGAAGAAATAAAGGGCCAGATACATTGTTATAGGATTTGAAATCCAGAAGCCCTTCCATGTAGCCTACACCCTTGTTTTACAGATGCAAGGACAAAAAGCTAGAGATGTCAAACTACCACTCACAGCTAGTTAGTGGCAGAGCATGAACGTAATCTCTGATCCTCTAGTCCTCCAGGCCTGCTTGCTGGCTCCTTTAGAGTAATAAAGTCAACAGTGAAGGGCTAGACAGTGCTTGCCATGGGTCAGGATCAGTATTGTTTCAAGCACTTCACACACATTAACTCATTATGCCCACAACACCCTGTGAGGTGGGTCTTCCAATTTACAGGTGGTGAAATAGTAGCACTTAGAAATTAAACACAATTAGAAATTGTGGCCAAGCACGGTGGCTCATGCCTTTAATCCCAGCACTTTGGGAGGCTGAGGCGGGTAGATCATGAGGTCAGGACTTCAAGTCCAGCTTGGCCAACTCAGTGAAATCCCGTCTTTACTATAAATACAAAAAATTAGCCAGGTGTGGTGGTAGGCACCTGTAATTGGGAGGCTGAGGCAGGAGAATCACTTGCACCCAGGTTGCAGTGAGCCGAGATCACACCATTGCACTCCAGCCAGGGCGACAGTGTGAGACTCTGTCTCAATAAACAAACAAACAAACAACAAACAATGTGCCCAGCATCATACACCTAGCAAATGGCAGTCTAAGGATGTGAACCCAGATTGCATCACCCCAGTGCCTCAACCACTATGCCAAACACCTTAACCCAGATGCTGGTTTCCTTGCTTTTTAGTTTCATTTTCTCACTCATGAATATAAAACTTTAAATAGTTGTTACTGTCTCAAGCATGCATAGCAGTTTCACATGGCTAGGTGCAAGGAACCTGGAGGAGATTTTTCCAAGGTGAGCTGAAATATTATCTCTTGTGGCATTTGATGCTGTTGCTGAACTTCTCCTTACACTGTTCCCTTTCATAGCATGTTGAAAAAAGGTTCCTGCTTCAATCCAGCCATTTACTCCACAAAGGTATATTGAACACCTATTTTGCAGAAGGGATTGGAGATACAGCTGTGGACTAGACAGATATAATCTCTGCTCTCAAGGAGATTGTAATTAGTCATGGTGTGAAGCGAGGAATTTAGGATAGTAGAGGTAAAATTTTCTTACAAGAGCAAAAGGATCAGCTGTTTTAAAAAAAAACGATATAGCAAATCGTAGCTGGAGTCTCCAACTGGTTAATAAGTACACAATTAAATATCAGATAGGGTCAGTGATCATGACTTTGGAAGTAATAAATACAGTAATAATGGCTAATGTAAGACACAATGGTTTGTTATATTCACTTCATTTATCTCTGACAGAAGAACAATTTTTAACTGTTTTTTTTAAAGTATGCCAACATTTGTTTTATACTTTTCAGAGAGAAAGGACTTTATAATATCTGTATTTGAGAAAAAGCAAATTGCACAATGTTTGAAATTAATAACTAGATACATTTTCTTCTGCCCCCAAACAAGCCTCTCTTTCCCCAAAACAAAAAGTTTCAAAAGTACCTTGCAATGTCCTGGTAATATCTGGGAGTTGAACATATTTTAGTACCTGAGATTTAAATCAGAAATAATTTTATTTTTATCTGCTGGCAAGAGGGAGGTTATGATATTTTCCTTAATAGCATAAAGTCTACAGAAGGGGATCTAATAATAGATCCTACAAAAATCTTTATTGTGGAATGGTGATTGTACTTTAAACTTCAAGTCCAGGTAAT
Organism: Saimiri boliviensis; assembly: GCF_048565385.1. NCBI lineage: Eukaryota > Metazoa > Chordata > Mammalia > Primates > Cebidae > Saimiri > Saimiri boliviensis. The sequence goes on from NC_133461.1 coordinate 62,007,245, forward strand.
TGCATGCATTTATACTGTTCAGATTTTATTATTTATGTCTCTAATGTAAGTTAAAGAGTGAGCAGCTAAACAGTAAATAGAAACAATTATTTATCACCTAGCCAGCATTTTTATTTGTGCTGACTCATAAATTCCCTGATCTGCTCACATTAAGCCAATGTTTCCTTATTTTCATGCAGTCAGAAGGAGGAATTATGACTCTGAAATCAGAAAATCTCTCCCTTAGCTGCAGTGACTCCACAGGGCGCACATTGAAGGCTAAATTGTCATTTGTTCATTTTTGCCTTCGCTATTATTTTCTCCCCACACAGATTGCTTGCCAAATGTTTCTGGAAACAGCATGGTCGTTTCCACTTGGAACAACTCACTGTTGGATGCTTATATTTCTTCTGCTGTCAACTTCAATAACTTGGTCAAAATGACTCCAGCCCTAGTCTCAAGTAAATCATACTTCATGTGAAATTCCTCATTTTTATTGTAGAGGGTGTTAAATGCAATCACAACTCATAAAATGATTTATTTATTCACTGAGTAGAAAGGACATTAATCCAGTATCTCTAAAACCATTATAGTTTAAAACCACCGAGACCAGATTGAACTCTATATCCAAATTATCTCTAGAATCCTTTATGCATCCCAAATCCTTCATCTCTATACTTCTAGTGTTAGAACAAATATTACCCTCAGAAGCTTTTAGTTGAAACAGTCATTATGATTTTTTTTGTACTGTGCTGTGTAATTAACATGCTCATGTATTTCACTTGGGTTTTCTACATTTCATGTACATGTACAAAGCAGTAATAGGTTGGAAGAGTGGGCGTTTTAGAAATGGAAAAGCGAAGACCCAGAAGCAAGAAGGCTTATCCAGGGTAGCACAGGCAGCAAGTGGCCTTCTACAAGTATTACAATCTCCCAACTCCCTGAACACTGCCCCCTTTCATGCTATGGCCCCCCACCAACAAACCAAAGACAGCTAAGGTTAAAAATAAAGATAATGACCGAGCGCGGTGGCTCACGCCTGTAATCCCAGCCCTTTGGGAGGCAGAGGCGGGCGGATCACGAGATCCAGACTATCCTAGCCAACACGGTGAAACCCCGTCTCTATTAAAGTACAAAAACTTAGCTGAGCATGGTGGTGCATGCCTGTAGTCCCAGCTACTTGGGAGGCTGAGGCAGGAGAATTGCCTGAAACTGAAAAACGGAAGTTGAAGTGAGCCGGGATCACGCCACTGCACTCCAGCCTGGCGATAGAGCCAGACTCTGTCTCAAAAAATAAATAAATAAAATAAAATAAAATAAAGATAATATGTTGAACAATTCACAAAATGTTGGACCAGTAGATATTATACTTAGAGGATATATATGTGTATTGAATTCATCTTAGCCTTGCTTTTTTGTGATTATCCTCTTGGTCATCATTGTAGTGCACTGTAAATACGAAGTAAGTTACTTAAATGCACACAGAGGATAGAATATGATAGTCTCGAGGGAATGGAATTTGCCTTTCAGATTACCTTCTCTGTGCCAGGCACTGTGCATATAGTAATTTAATTATCATTAAAAAGATAATCACAAAAAAACAAGGCTACCTGTCATAACATTTATAATACTGTAATGAAGGAGTCTATTTTCCCATTTCCCCCATCTGACAGTGAGGTCTTTGAGGAGTGAACAATGTCTAGTCTAGTTCAATGAACTAGAACAATGTCTAGTTCAATGTCTACCATATAGCAGAAATTTTAAATGTTCTTGAAAATGAAATTATGTGATTGTATGATTTTCTCTTTTAACAATGAAATTTTCCCTAATTTGATACAACTAAGTTTTTCCTAGTTCAACTTTATCTGTACTTCACTTTCTGCCCTTTGAGTTATATTGTATCTACAATATATCTTTTACATAACATCTTTTAATTCAGTCCTAAACAGTTTCTATAAAACACAAGGATCTAGGACAAAACCATTCAGGACATAGGCGTAGGCAAGGACTTCATGAGCAAAACGCCAAAAGCAATGGCAACAAAAGCCAAAATAGACAAATGGGACCTAATCAAACTCCACAGCTTCTGCACGGCAAAAGAAACAGTCAGTAGAGTGAATTGGCAACCAACAGAATGGGAAAAAATTTTTGCAGTCTACCCATCTGACAAGGGGCTGATATCCAGAATTTACAAAGAACTAAAACAGATCTACAAGAAAAAAACAAACAAGCCCATTCAAAAATGGGTGAAGGATATGAACACTTTACAAAAGAAGACATACAGGAGGCCACAAACATATGAAAAATGCTCATCATCACTGGTCATTAGATAAATGCAAATCAAAACCACATTGAGATACCATCTCACACCAGTTAGAATGGCGATCATTAAAAAATCTGGAGACAACAGATGCTGGAGAGAATGTGGACAAATAGGAACACTTTTACACTGTTGGTGGGAGTGCAAATTAATTCAACCATTGTGGAAGACAGTGTGGCGATTCCTCAAGGACCTAAAAATAGAAATCCCATTTGACCCAGCAATCCCATTACTGGGTATATATCCAAAGGATTATAAATCATTCTACTATAAGGACACATGTACACGAATGTTCATTGCAGCACTGTTTACAATAGCAAAGACCTGGGACCAACCCAAATGCCCATCGATGATAGACTGGATAGGGAAAATGTGGTACATATACATCATGGAATATTACGCAGCCATCAAAAACGATTAGTTTGCGTCCTTTGGATGAACCTGGAAACCATCATTCTCAGCAAACTGACACAAGAGCAGAAAATCAAACACCACATGTTCTCACTCATAGGTGGGTGTTGAACAATGAGAACACATGGACATAGGGAGGGGAGCACTACACACTGGGGTCCGTTGGGGGGAAATGGGGGAGGGGCAGGGAGGTGGGGAGGTGGGAAGAGATAGCATGGGGAGAAATGACAGATACAGGTGAGGGGAAGGAAGGCAGCAAACCACACCGCCATGTGTGTACCTATGCAACAATCTTGCATGTTCTTCACATGTACCCCCAAACCTAAAATGCAATAAAAAATAAAATAAAATAAAATAAAATAAAAAACACACAAGGGTTCCAAAGAAAAATAAGAGTGAGAAACAGTGGATGCATAAAGTCAACAGACAGCTAAAAAATAAAAAATAGATGGAAATGTGACCTAGTTTATTATGAAATATCTGGCCCTCCAGTTATATCTTCAAGTGTTATGTTACCAGAGCTTTTTCAGTTATAATTTCTTACATTATAAATATCGTGTAAACCTTCTAGCTGCGTTGAACAAAGTTATTTTTAATGAGGCACTATATTAGTATCACTACAGGTGTGAGATTACGTTTAAGTATGAGATAGGCATTATGTAAAAAGATCAAACCCACAACTGATTGGGGTACCTGAAAGAGAGTGAGAATGAAATCAAGTTGAAAAACACACTTCAGGATATCATCCAGGAGAACTTCTCCAACCTACCAAGACAGGCTAATAGTCAAGTTCAGAAAATCCAAAAAACCCCAGTAAGATATTCAATGAAAAGAACAACCCCAAGACATAATCATCAGATTCTCCAAGGTCAAAAAAGAAAGAAAAAAAATTAAGGACAGCCAAAGAGAAAGGCCAGGTCACCTACAAAGGGAAACTCATCAGACTAACAGAAGACCTCTCAGTGGAAACATTGCAGGCCAGAAGAGATTGGGGGCCAACATTCAACATTCTTGAAGGAAAGAATTTCCAACCCAGAATTGCACATCTGGCCAAACTAAGCTTCACAAGTGAAGAAGAAACAAGATCCTTTTCAGACATGCAAATACTGAGGGAATTTGTTACCTTGCCTTGCAAGAGCTTTTGAAGGAAGCACTAAATATGGAAAGGAAAGACCATTACCAACCACTACAAAAACAAGTGAAATACATAGACCAGTGACCCTATGAAACAACCACATAAACAAGTCTGCAAAATAACCAGCTAGCATCATGATGATAGGATCAAATTCACACATAACAAAATGGGCTAAGTGCAAAAGACATAGAGTGACAAGCTGAATAAAGGGTCAGGATCCATCAGTATGCTGTCTTCACGAGACTCATTTAACATGCAGAGACACACATAGGCTCGAAATAAAGGGATGAAGGAAAATTTGCCAAGCTAATGGAAAACAGACAAAAGCAGGGGTCTCAATCCTAGTTTCTGAAAACAGACTTTAAACCAACAAAGATAAAGAAAAGACAGGAAAGGGCATTACATTATGGTGAGCGGTTCAATTCACCAAGAAGAGCTAATTATCCTAAATATATATGTGCCCAATATAGGAGCACCCAGATTCATAAAGCAAATTCTTAGAGACCTACAAAGAGACTTAGACTTCTGCACAATAATAGTAGGACATTTTAACACCCCACTGACAATGTTAGATCATTGAGACAGAAAATTAACAAAGGTAGTCAGGATCTGAACTCAGCTCTGGATCAAACAGACCTGATATCTACAGAACTCTCCACCTAAAAACAAGAGAATATACATTCTTCTCATTGCCACATGGCGCTTACTCTAAAATTGAGCACATAAGCTGAAGTAAAACACTCCTCAGCCCATGCAAAAGAACTGGAATCATAACAAACTGTCTCTTAGACCACAGCTCAATCAAATTAGACCTCAAGACTAAGAAATTCACTCAAAACCACATAATTACATGGAATTTGAACAACCTACTCCTGAGTGACTCCTGGGTACATAATAAAATTAAGACAGAAATCAAGAAGTCTCTGAAACAAATGAGAACAAAGAGACAATGTACCAGAATCTTCAGGATACAGATAAAGCAGTGTTAAGAGGGAAATACATAGCACTAAATGCCCACATCAAAAAGCCAGAAATATCTCAAATTAAAAACTGAACATCACACCTAAATGAACTAGAGAACCAAAAAGCCAGCAAACCCCAAAGCTAGCAGAAGACAATAAATAATCAAGATCAGAGTGAATTAAAGGAAATTAGGTATTAAAAAAAAACTTTCAAAAAATCAGTGAATCCAGGACCTGTTTTTTTGAAAAAATAAAAATAAAATAAAATAGAGAGATCACTAACTACACCAATAAAGAAGAAAAGAGAGAAGAATCAAATAGACACACTCAGAAATAAATGGGATATCACTACGGACCCCACAGAAATACAAACAACAATCAGAGAGTATTATAAACACCTGTATGCACATAAACTAGAAAATCTAGAAGATTGGAAACATTTCTGGACACATACACTTTCCAACACTGTATCAGGAAGAAATTGAATCCCTGAACACAATAATAATGAGTTTTGAAATTGAGGCAGCAATAAATAGCCTACCAACCAAAAAAAGCCCAGGACCAGATGGATTTATAGCTGAAAAATTGAAAAGGAATGACTCCTCCCTAACTCATCTTATGAGGCCAGCATTATCCTAATACCAAAACCTGGCAGAAATGCAACAAAAAAGGAGAAAATTTAAGGCCAATATTCCCTATGAACATCCATGTAAAAATCCTCAACAAAATACTGGCAAACCAAATCCAGTAGCTCATCAAAATGCTTATCTACCATGACCAACTTGACTTCATCCCTGGGATGTAAACTTGGTTCAGCATATGCAAATCAATAAATTTGATTCATCACATGAAAGAACTAACGTCAAAAACCATACGATTATCTCATAGATGCAAAAAAGGTCTCAGATAAAATTTAACATTTCTTCATTTTAAAAACTATCAATAAACCAGGTATTCAAGGAACATACCTCAAAATAGTAAGAGCCATATATGACAAACCCACAGCCAGCATCATTCTGCATGGACAAAAGCTGGATGCATTCCCTCTGAAAACTGGCTTAAGACAAGGATGCTGTCTCTCACAACTCCTATTCAACATAGTATTGGAAGTTCTGGCCAAGACAATCAATCAGGCAAAGGAAAGATTTGAATAGGAAGGGAGGAAGTCAAATTATCTGTGTTTGCAGTGGATATGATCCTATATGTAGAAAACCTCATTGTCTCAGCCCAAAAGCTTCTTAAGCTTTTAAGAAGCTACGACAAATTTTTGGGATACAAAATCAATGTGTGAAAACTGCTAACATTCCTATACACCAGCAACAGAGAAGCAGAGAGCCAAATCATGAATGAACTGCCATTCACAATTGCTACAAATAAAATAAAATGCCTAGGGATACAGCTAACATGGAAAGTGAAGGGCCTCTTCAAGGAGAACTACAGACTACTGCTCAAAGAAATCAGAGAGGATACAAACAAATGGAAAAACATTCGTGCTCATAGATAGGAAGAATCAATATTGTGAAAATGGCCATACTTCCCAAAGTAATTTATAGATTCAAAGCTATTTCCATTAAACTACCATTGAAATTCTCACAGAATTAGAAAAAACTTTTAAAATTCATATAAAACCAAAATGAGCCCAAATAGCCAAGACAATCCTAAGCAAAAAGAATAAAGCTGGAGGCATTACCCAACTGCAAACTATATACAAGGCTACAGTAACCAGAACAGCATGGTACTGGTACAAGAACAGATGCATAGAGCAATGGAACAGAATAGAGAACTCAGAAATAAGACCGTACATCTACAAACATCTGATCTTCAACAAACCTGACAAAAGCAATGGGAAAAGGATTCCCTATTTAATAAATGGTGCTGGGAGAATTGGCTAGCCATAAATCAGAAAATTAAAACTGGACTGCTTACTTACATCTCATATCCAAAGTAATTCAAGATGGATTAAAGACTTAAATGAAAAACCCAAACCTATAAAAGCCCTACAAGAAAATCTAGGCAACACCATTCAGGACATAGGCACAGGCAAAGATTTTATGATGAAAATGACAAAAACAATTTCAACAAAAGCAACATTTGACAAGCGGGATCTAATTAAATTGAAGAGCTTCTGCACAACAAAAGAAGCTATCATCACAGTGAACAGACAACCTACAGAATGGGAGAAAATTTTTGCAATCTATCCATGTGACAAAGGTTTAATATCCAGAGCCTACAAGAAACTTAAACAAATTTATCAGATAAAAACAACTCCATTAAAAAGGGGGCAAAGGACATCAACAGACATTTCTCAGAAGAAGACATGCATGCAGTCAACAACATGAAATAAAAAGCTCAACATCATTGATCATTAGAGAAATGGAAATCAAAACCACATGAAATACCATCTCATGCCAGTCATAATGGCTATCATTAAAAAGTCAAGAAACCATGGATGCTGGTGAGGTTGCAGAGAAAAAGAAATGCTTTTACACTGTTGTTGGGAGTGTAAATTAGTTCAACCATTGTGGAAGACAGTGTGGTGGTTCCTCAAAGATCTAGAGGCAGAAATACCATTTGACCCAGCAATCGCATTACTGGGTATATACCCAAAGGAATAGAAATCATTCTGTTATAAAGATACATTCACACGTATGTTCACTGCAGCACTATTCACAATAGCAAAGACATGGAATCAACCCAAATGCCCATCGATGATGGACTGGATAAAGAAAATGTGGTATATATAAACCGTGGAATACTATGTAGCCATAAAAAGAAATGAGATCATGTCCTTTGCAAGGATATGGGTGGAGCTATAAGCCATTATTCTCAGCAAATTAATGCAGGAACAGAAAACCAAATACTGGCTAGATGTGGTGGCTCATGCTTGAAATCCCAGCACTTTAGTAGGCCAAGGCAGGCAGATCATCTGAGGACAGGAGTTCAAGACCAGCCTGGCCATCATGATGAAACCCCACCTCTACTAAAAATACAAAAATTAGTTGGGTGAGGTGGCACACACCTGTAGTTCCAGCTAATAGGGAGGCTGAGGCAGGAGAATTGCTTGAACCAGGAGGCAGAGGTTGCAGTGAGCTGAGATCACACCACTGCAGTCCAGCCTAGGCAAAGTGGGACCCTTTATAAAAAAAAGAAAAAAAAGAAAAAAAGAAAAGAAAGAAAGAAAGAAAAAATGGAAGAAAAGAAAGAAAGAAACCAAATACCATATGTTGGATCTGAACGATGAGAACACATGGACACATGGTGTGAAACAACATACACTGGGGCCTGTCAGAGAGGGAACCAGGAGTGAGAACATCAGGAAGAATAACTAATGGATGCTGAGCTTAATACCTAGGTGATGTGCTGATCTGTGCAGCAAACCACTAAGGCACCCATTTACCCATGTAAAAAATCTGCACATACTGCACATGTACCCCAGAACTTAAAATAACAGTTGACGGAAAAATAGAAATAAAATAAAATAAATAAAAATGCTAATAGAGAATCATTGAAAAAAAAAGAAAACAATAATAGGATAGAACTAAGTGTGTGTGTGTGTGTGTGTGTGTGTGTGTGTGTGTGTGTGTGTGTTGATGGAGTCTTGCTCTGTCTCTCAGGCTGGGGTGCAGTGGCCCGATCTCGGCTCACTGCAACCTTTGCCTCCCAGGTTCAAGTGATTCTCCTGCCTCAGCCTCCCGAGTAGCTGGGATTACAGATATGTGCCATCACCCCCAACTAATTTTGGTATTTTTAGTAGACAGAATTTTTGCCACGTTGGCCATACTGGTCTCAAACTCGTTACCTCAAGTGGTCTGCCGGCCTCAGCCTCCCAAAGCGCTGGGATTATGGGCATAAGCCACCACACCCAGCCAGAACTCAATGTTTTTAGTAACCTAAATAAAACCTGCATGGGTCAAAATGTACAGAGAGTGAGGAGAAGGTGACTAAGATAAATTTTCTTAAGGGTGGGAAGAGAATCAGGATGCAATTATCTAAAACTTTATCTTGATGGGATTTGAGAAGCAATATTCAAGTAAGTTGTCTTGATAAGTTATACGATTATGTTTTATAAAATGGAGAAATATATTTTGAGTTATGATTGTCATAAGCAGAAAATAACCACTTGTGTATTTTTGAAGCGTTAGGAAATTTCCAAAATTATCAAGGGTTAGAAAGAAAAAAGAAATAAACACTCTACCATGCCACAAAAAAGTAAGAACATGGAAAATGAGGAAGCAAAGTTAAATAACTGGTAGCTATAAATAGTAATTATAAAGTATCAAAGAATCAAGTAATGCATATCAAACAGTAAACTAAATAGGAGCAATCTTAAGGACTATCAAAGGGCAAAAACTGTCAGATTGGGCTAAAAAGTTAAAAATTCAGTGGAATGGTCTTTCTAAGAATCATGCCTAAAATGAACTGAAAAATAAGGGAAAATAGTGCAACGGAGAATCATGAGCTCATGTTGGCTTGGTGACTGGTTCTTTGTTAATTTCTGTCACCAGAGGACGGAAGACCCGAAATGAATTTATTAGACTTATTTCCAGACTTAGGGTAAATGGCTAGCCTAAGGTAATTGCCGGACTTTTAGATGGGAAGAAGGAAGAGAAAGAAATAAATTACAAAAACCTCCTACTTGGGTGCTGGAGTTGGAAAATTATCATTTTACAACCAACATGGTAAAGATTGGGTTAGTTAGAAATCATCAATCATGCTATATATATAAGGAAATTTTGATGAGAAACATGATATTTACTTAATTCTGAAGTGTTTCCTATATACTACTTATCTGGTCTTACAATACCAGATATGAAAACTTACTTGAACAGTTTAATATTTAACATGGAAAGGTATTCACACATGGATATATGAGTAAATCAATGGAACAAAAAAGAGAATATAGAAACAGACTTGCATATTCACCGGCACTGAATTTATGACAAAGGTACCACTGCAGTGTAGTGGAAGAAAGGATGGCCTTTTCAAAATTTAATGTTAGAGCAATTAGATATCCATAAATAAACAAATGAATTGTGAGCTTTATCTCATCAAATAGGAAAAGCACTTCCAGCTGGAGTGCTTTTATCTAAATAAAAAATTAAAACAAAGGGCTTCTAGAAGACACTGCAGAAGAATCTCTTCAAGATCAGTATCCTTTCTTAAACCAAACACAAATACACTAACTATAAAGGAAGAGATTGATGAGTTTGATTTTATTAAAATGTAAAACCTTAGTATTAAAATGTGAAAATGTAGACCGAAGAGTAGAAGAATATATTTAATACATATATTTGACATAATATTTTGTTTCTAAATGTATAAAGAATACAGACAAATCAACAAGAACAGACAGCTTTATGAAAAAATTTTACAAGACTGAACAGGTGCATTATAAAAAAATCCAAATGAACAATAGATATACAAAAAGGTGCTTAACATCATTAATCATTGGAGAAAGAAAACAAGATGAAATGAAATACAAGAGAGACTAAATGAAATAAACAATACTGATGATAACAAGTGTTATTGAGGATATGGAGTCACTGCTGGTTTTCCATAGTGTTGGTAGGGTGTAAATTGGTACAAACGCTTTAGCACTGTTTATCAGTGTCTGCGAAGCTGACCATATATATAGCCTATGAATTGAGTAATTTTTATTCCTAAGTGTATGCTCAATTGAAATGCATAAATATATACACCAAAGAGACATGAACAAGAATATTCATAGCTGAATTGTTTGCCATAGCCCTAAACTAGAAACAAATTTCTATTAATAGCAGAATGAATAGATAAGTTGTATTATAGTCACACAATACAAAATGTTACATATTGTATGATTCAATTTAATATCAAAAGTGACAAGTTTAATCTATATATATCAAATGCTGATTACTTTGGAGGACAGTGATCTCTGAGTTAGACTTCAGAAATGTAGGTAATGTTTCATATCTTGATCTGGGTAACGTTTATATGGGACTGATGCTTGGTAAAAAGCCATTGATGTTTATATATATTTTTGTATTAATAGTATACTTTATAAAAATTACGTAAAAAGAAACAAAGGAAAGAAGTTACCATGATTGGAGTTACTGTGATGAAGACTGGTTACCACCTAGTCTTTGGGACTAAGGAGAGGCTGACCTCACCTCAGCACATTGCTGGTCACTTAATACCTAAATAAAATCAGGTCCTTTTTCCAGAGAAGCGAGAGAGGATAGCTGTTAAACAGTGAGTGATACATGCAGTTATTTTAAAAATGAGTTAGCTCCATGTCCATATATTTGGCTGGATATCCACCATGAATTTTGAAATAAGATGCTAAGTAACAGTCTCATTTTAGTAAAAATGCTCCTCTTATATATGGAGAAAGGGGTGGAAAAGGACACACACCAACCTTGTGATACTATGTCCCCAAGGGTGGGTGGATGGGAGGAGTTGGGGACAGAACTTACCAGGGTTTTCTTGTTTTTGTGTTGTTTCTCTGACTGTAGGAAGTACATGCACTTTTGTATCTTTTTGAAGAACAATTTACTAATAGGTTTAAAATCAAAAAGGACAATAATTTAGTGAATTAGAAATTAAGGCATGAAGAATGGGTGAATGGGACACTAATTATTAGAGATGGCATGGTTGTAGTATAGGGCTATGCTGCAAAGCAGAGTGAAGATGAAGACAGAGAAAGGAGGGTCAGGTGTAACTTTTTCTCCTATGCTTGTGGTATCCTAATTAAGTGAGGCACTGCTTTGTCAGATTTTCCCTTTAATAACTCAGAAACACATGTCATGACTACTCCTAGGTGCTTTGTTCCTTGAGACAATTTCTCAATTAAAGTTTGAAAACTGTTAGCATAGAGCCTCCTGGGAAAGCAGAATTCATGCTTCTGATTCAATTTCTTTCTGTGTCTCAGGTAGACAAGAGCAAAGCAGGAAAAGTCTGTTTTGTCTGGAAACACCCACCTTTCAGAACCATTTGTTTCCCTGGGAGGAGAAAAGACACCACCATTCTGAATAAAACCAGCTTTTTTTCTTAGCAATCTGGTTCACAGATCTGAGGAGCAGAGGCATGCACAAAAGTTTTTTCATTAGCTGTTTGGATGTCATTACTACATCTTATAAATGCTAATTAATGCTGGCACCATAGTGTCACATTGACTTTCAGGACTTTTCCTCATGTATTCAGGTTGCCTTAACTTTTTCTCGGGTATGAAACAAATAGCTGTAAAAATATGTAAAATTGTTTTATCATTCATTTAATATCAAAATTACTCAATTTTACCTTCCTTCTTGGCTATGAATTTTATATTAAGCAATGCATAAAACAGCTGTGCAGATGCAATGGAAACTTCATTGTCAAGCTTCTATGTATCTCATATGATTTTTAAGAAATAAATTCTTCTGGCAATATTGGCTTTGGATTCCTTGATTTTAAGTTGTCTATTTTTCAGGTGGGTAGATCATAATGACACTAAACCAATTAAAAGTTTGTTTAAATCTGGATCACAAATATATTTGATGTTTATAATTGATTGTTATAAAGAAAACCACAAGTGGAAATATAACAACCAAAATAACAGCACTAATAAAATTTGAAAGAGAGAGGAAAGTTAGAAACCAGTGAAAATTGAGCTATTCCTTCAACTTTCAATATGGGAACTTGATAGACACTGTTTATAAGTACTGATACATCAAGAAATAGAAGTATAAACATACTATTCAATATAAAAGTGTTAACTTCTAACAACTAAAATAAGCAATAGTTAAAAATATTTATCATTGAAGTGGATATTGGAGTGGGGAGCTGCACAGATTTGTTTTTGATTTTCTACTTTTCCTTAACTATTTGAAAAAATACCATCTAACAAAAACAGGTTTTTCAGAAAAGAAAAATAACAGTACAGTTCAGTTAAATGTTATTTACATCTTCTTGGATAAATGTTTTAAATTGCTAATGTTGAAATCCACTACAATTTGATCTTTACCAATAATAGTATTCCTCTCTTTTCATGTTGATATAGCATTTTTTAATGGTGGCAAAATTCAGATTACCATGTTCAAATAGGACTCGAACTTGAGTTTGGTTTTAATCTTCACAATTTCAGAATGTCTTCCATTGTTATTAGTTTTAATTTTTCTTTTTAGTAGTCAAAGCATGTGATAAAAATAAACAGTAAAAATATAGACTTAAAATGACTTTCATACATGCCGATCTCTGCTAATTAAGGGCACAACTTGGCCCCCGTCACCCTGGGATCCAATTAAACTCATTGCAATTAGGTTTCCCAGTTCAGAGGCAGCAGCTCCCACTGTAGTTTCTGACCTACAGAGAAGATGAATCACAAAGCTCTTCAAAGTTACTGGGGCTTTACTCACAAATTTACTTCTCACAATCATGGTGAAAGTTGTCTTCTGGACCCTTTCAATGTGGATAAACAGATTTTAAATGATAAGTCCACATCCCAATTTCCTTAAGCCTTGGACACCTTCCTCTACAGTGTAACAAGGCAGTTCTGGCATTTCAGTTTCATTTAGGGTAGTCTTACCTTTCAGTTTGTATTTCAGTCACCAACCATCCAAACTGTTAGAGCTCTTTCTAACTTCTTGAACTACAGTATTGAATGCAGAATCTCTGCTTAGTGAATACATATCAGCCTGATTCAACATTATGTTCCTTCCATGATTATCCTACACCTTTAAGATCCTTCACCACACGTATTTCCCAGATTTCCGCCTGTATAAATTGGAGAAAAATTGTGTAGTTCTTGTTAGCACACCTGCTCAAGGGTGACACTTTGGACTTCGGGTTTTGGAGCCTGCTGGGACTTGAGTTCCATTATAAGTCTAGAAGCCAAGAGTGGTAATAGGGATAGGCCCTGAGGAATCAGCAGTGTCTTGCAATGCAGTTACCTCCAAGGAGTCTATACAGTTTCTTCAGGAAAAGCAAGGTCAATCTCCTCAGATGGAGATGGAGTTGCTGCTTCTACTGACAAAGAGGAGTCATCAGAATGTAGGGGGGACAACATCACAAGCTTCATCAGAATCTTCCCATAAGCCCCATTCCGGTGTCAGTATCCCATTCCTTCCCCACCAAAGCCCTCACTTTACAGCAGACACACCACAAGTTTGAGAATTTAATTTTCATTGTAATTTAGCCACTCGCAGGATGAGACTTGGTTTGGTTTTCAGCGGTCTCAGTTCTGTGGCTGCAGGTCATAAGGGTTGCTTGTACAGCAGACATAGAAATTTTCAGGTCATTTATGTGGTGCTTGAGTTAGGAATCTGAATCCTCATGTAAAATTTTCTTTCCCCCATTTTTTCCAGCCCCATTGGAGGAACCGGCCAATCTCATACTCATTGGTTTGGCAAAATGCTCTAAACTATCCAATCCATGGCCATCCAGGACCTTGCCTCTTTTAAGAATTTGATCAGAAGTATCCAATGATGATGTTTTGTTTATCTTCTTTGCCACATAATGCCATGGACTATCAGTGTTCTTTTTACTGGGGGAAATAGTGTCATTAGCATCTTTAAATCTACTCAGACTAGAGAACCAATTCCAGAAACCCCAGCATGAAAACTCATCATCAAGATTCAATTTCTCTAGAACTACTTTATTCTTGGCATCAAAATATATTCCAGATTCTCCAGAAAAACAGAACCAATAGACTGTGTGTATGGGCACGTGTATCTATAAATCCATATTGATGTCTATCTATTTATCTATCTATCTATCTATCTATCTATCTATCTATCTATCTGTCTGTCTGTCTATTGCCTATATATCTTGATCTGAAATATGTAGGGCATGATGGCAAGCTAAAGATCAAGGAAAAGTTGATGTTACATTCTTGAGTCCAAAGGCAGTTTGGAGGCAAAAATCTCTTCTTCAAGAGACCTCAGTCTTTTCCCGTAAGACCTTCAACTGACTGGGTAAGGTCCATACACATTATGGAGGATACTTCAAAGTACTCATTATACTAATTTAAATGTTAGTTATATTTAAAAAGTATCTTCACGGCAACATCTAGACTGGTGTCTGACCAAAAACTGGGTATCATGGACTAGCAAAGTTGTCACATAAAATCAACCATCAAAAAGTTGTTGAGCATCTTTCATCACTTGTTGGCAATTTACATATCATTTATATATTGAATATTGGATATTTGAAGAAATACTGATTCAAATGCTGCAGTCATTTAAAAATTGTACTATTTGTCTTTTTATTATTAAGTTGCAACTGTTCTTTTCATATTTTAGATATAAGTCCCTTATCGGAAATATGATTTGAAACTATTCTCTCCCATTCTGTGGGCTATCTTTTCACTTTCTTGATGGTATTGAATGCAGAACCAAGGTTTTGATGAACTCTAACTTTTTAATATATATATCTTGTGCTTTTGATATCTCATCTAAGAAATCATTGCCTAACCAGAGGTAACTGAAATTAACAGGTTTTCTTCTAAGAGTTGTATATGTTTAGCTTTTATATCTAGGACTGTGATCATTTGGAGTTAATTTTTGTGTGTGGTATGAGATTGGGGTTTCAATTTTATTCTTTGCATATAAATATCCAGTTATACTAGCACTATTTGTTGAAAACAGTTGAAATAGTTTGGATATGTGTCTTCACCCAAATCTCACGTTGAAATGTAATCCCCAATGTTGAAGGTGGGGCCTGAAGGGAGGTAATCAGGTCATGGGGGTGGGTTTCTCATGAATGGTTTAGCCTCATCCCTCTGGTGCTGCTCTCACCATAGTGACTAAGTTCTTGTGAGAGCTGGCCATTTAAAAGTGCATGGCGCCTTCGCACTCTCTCTCTCGCTCCTGCTCTGGCCATGAAACGTGCCTGCTTTCCCTTTGCCTTCTGCAATGATTTTAAGTATCTTGTGGCTTTCCCAGAAGCTGAACAGAAGTATCATGCTCCTTGTACAGCCTGAAGAACCATGAGCCAATAACACTCTTTTCTTTTTAAATTGCCCAGTTTCAGATGCTTTTTTATAGCAATGTGAAAATGAACTAATACAGACTATTCTTTCCCCATTGAATTTTTCTTGGTACCCTTGACAAAAATGAATTGACTATAAATATGAAAGTTTATTTCTGGGCCCTTAATTTTATTCCCATGACTACATGTTTATTCTTATGCCAGACTGTGGTGAATTCAAGGATTTGGGGACCAATCAGGGAAACATCAAGACCACAAGAAGGCAATACTGTACATCAAGCTTTATTGGGTGGTGACTGAGAGGGCTGCATGTGAGTAGAAGTGCCTCACAGCAAACTTTCCAGACAGAGGAACAATATCACCATGCAGTAGAAAGACAGGGCAAGTTTATCCCTGGAAAAGAGAAAGATTGAAGAAAGGACTTCTATGTTGCTCAGCAGCAAGGTAGGGAGACACTGGGTAAGAGAGCTCCAAGGGGTAGCAATGGTTTTGGGTCTTTTACCACTACAGAGTTTGTCTTATGTATGGTTAGTAGGTGCTGGATGCAGTTTTGCAAGTTATATAAAGCAGGCAGATTCTACATACCTAAAAATATGTTTATATTTGCTATCTTCAAAGCAATTGTATGTGTAAGAATTTGAGTTTAGTACAGAGGGCTTTGAGCTAAAAGTCCTATCCTGATGTGAAAAAGTAAACAGCATAGGAGTCAACATACAGGAGCCAGTTTTGGTTTGCTTATGTAGTGCAATAACACATTGTCTTGGTTACTATAGCTACTGTAGTAAGTTTTGAAATCAGGAGGCATGAGTCCTCCAACTCTGTTCTTTTTCAATATTGTTTTGGCTCTTCTGAATTCCTTACATTTCCACGTAAATTTTAGAATCAGCTTGTCAATTTCTGCAGGAAAAATGGCTGGGATTTTGATAGGAAAATTGTGTTAAATCTGTAGCTCAATGTCAGTCATTACATTTTCTGAGCCATGAATATTGAAAGACTTTTCATTCATTTAAATCTTATTTAATTTATTTCAGCTATGTTTTTTAGTTTCCAGTGTATGAATTTTGCCCTTGTTTTGTTAAATTTATATCTAAGTACTTTCATTTTTATGCTACTGTATATGGATTTGTTTTCTTGATTTCAGTTTTGATATGTTTACTATTAATGTATAAAAATAAAATTGATATTTTATATTGATCTTGCATTTTGAAACTTTGCTGAACTAATCTTTAAATTCAAATAGTTTTTTAGTGTAAAATTTTCTGTATTTTAATTGTCTTTTACTAGAAATTTTCAGAATGTGTTTTGAAAGTTTGTTCCAATTTTAATCTTTAGCCTATTTTACCATACTTTTTAATGAAGGAAAGTTTCAAATATGTTTCAAATGGGATTTTGAGGTAACTTAAAATACTTCACATATACCCACCACCTATATTCAACAGGTGTTAACATTTGTCATGTTATTTATCTGTCTGTGTATCTATCTATCTATATGGATGGGTCTTTTTTATTTGAAACAAATAAACAAGGGAGTTATTTGTAAGAGAGATGCAAGTAGCATGAAACTTTATCCCTAAGTACTTTCTTATTCCTTTCATAAGAATAACTATATTCATCTACATAACTACAATACTATTTGAACTTCCAAGAAGCTTCACAATAACTTCTTAATATAATCTAATATTCAGTCCATACTCAAATTTCTCCAATTGCCTCAAAATATCATTTTCTGCATTAAAAAAATCTAGGATCTAGGCAATGGCCATAAGTTGCATTTGATGGTTAAATTTTTAAAATCTCTTTTAAGCCTGAAAATCATCTCACTTTTTTTCAAATGACATCATCTTTGGGAAGACATAGAGCAATTATCTTGTAAATTCTTCCACACTCTTAATTTGTCTGATTGTTTCCTTTTGTTGTCATTCTCCTTTTCCCCTTTTTCCCTGTATTCCTGTAAATTGTAAATTAGATCTAAAGCCTTAATTAGATTCAGGGGAAACGTTTTGGCAAGGATATTTATTGGGTAATGCTATGTAGTTTATAGTGCACTGCATCAGTGGCATATGATGTCAGATTGCTCATGATTAATAATGCTGTTTGATCAGTTTGGCAATTCATCTGCATCATCTTTCCATTGTAAAGCTACATTTTTTCCTCTGCAGATAAAGATCTCAATGGTCAGGTTGACAAAATGACCCATTCTGTGAGTATAAGTTTTCACATTTTTCTAGCCATCCTTCTTCCTAATGAATGGGCTCTTGTGCAATACACATGGCAAAAGGGATGGAGGTTATGAATTAGCTCATTAAGTGCATATCCCTTCATTAAATCTGATAACACCATCCCAGGTGCCTAACTGTTGGGAATCCATGAGCCCCACACATTGGGTGCCAGAATGTAGAGATCCATGAGCCCCACATTGGACATCAGAATGTAGAGAGCCAGCCCTACATCACCCGGGGGTACCTGGAGTTTGGTGACAACAAAGAAATGAGAAAAAGACAGATTAAAAGAGACAGTGGGACCAGAGGGCCATCACTTACTACTCTGGAGGAAGCATTGAAGGTCCTGAGCTCTGATCATCCACTCTATTTATTGGTTACAATCACTTTGATTTACAGGGTAGGGGTGGAGTGATGGTGGAATGAATCAGTGAGCCAGAAGTGAATCGGTGAGCCAGAACTGGCGTGTCATCCTAAGGATTGATAACAGTGGCAGTTTGGGAGTTTCATAAAACAAGAACATGTGGTTATCTTTAGCTTATTATCTACGTGCAGCTGATGGAACACGGGCCTTACAAGGAGCCTACAAGTCTGACTAAATTATAGTGCTATGAAGGGCTTCTATGTCCTTGAGCACATGTTTATGGTAATGGAGCCAAGGTCACCCTGCACCAGAACATGAGGCATGAAGAGATCTTCCTCCTCAGAGTTTTCTTGTGGCCTTCCACAGTTTGTTGTTCCTTGTTTATATGTTACTCATAACCAATTTATATAGGTACTCTGTAAGTCCTTTCTCCTTTGCTGCATTTCCCGACGCCTAACCTAACACCATTGCCCACAGTATGATGACTCACAATGTGATGTCTTTCCAATGGAAGCCAACTAACCAGTTGATAATAGGTTGTTTATATTAAATCCTTTTAATCCTGATCATAGTAGTAATTAATCTGCAATGGAATGCTATTTACTTTGGATCTGGATTTACCTTTCTTGCTCACAATATTTCTGCCCAAAATATTTCTCACGGATATAGAAAACACCTTATTCATAATCAAAGTGTCCCACACAATATTTTTTCTGATAACAACAAAAAAGCAATTCACAGCAGTAATGAACTCATGCCATGTAATTCACTGGTCTTACCATGCACCCTATTGCAGAGAACCATCTAGTCTGAGGGAGCTGTTGGAAAGCTTCATGAAGGTAAGTGTGCTGCCAGTGAAGATATGACATCCTATGAAATTGGACAATATCCTACAGAATATGCTTTGAGGCAGCAACTAATATATGATGCCATTTCACCAACTGCCATAAACTATGAGTCTGGAAATAAAGAGGTAGATGTAAAAATGGCTTCTCTCACCCTCACATCTAATAATCCACTACAGAATGTTTGTTTCTAATTTCTAAAGGTTTGGCTTTTGCTCGTTTAAAGGTCTTAGTTCTGAAAGGAGAAATGCTTCCACCAGGAGACACAATAATAGATATATTGAATTGGAAGTTGAGACTACCATCTGGCCTTTTTGGGATTCTCATGTCTCTAGACTAACAGAAATTAATTGAGGAATTTGGTTCTAATTTCTACTAAATGAGAAGTTGGCTTGCTTTTGAAAATGGCATCAGAAAATAATATCTGGATGTGAGAAGGTTTTTTCTGGGCACCTCTTACCACTTCTTTGTTCATTAACACAAATTAACATGCATCTACTGCAACTCAGCAAAAACAGAATCAGTATGAACTCAGGCCTTTCAGAAATAAAACTTCAAATTAATGCACTAAGTAAAAATTTACAGCTAGCTTAGGTGCTGGCTGAAGGCCCAGGAAACATGAAATGAGAAGCAGAAAAAAAGTTATAAGTATCAAATACAGTCTTGCAGCCATTAATAGAAATGAGGATTGTAGCAGCTAAGCATATTTTCTTCATTGCTTCTTAAGTATTAATTTACATATTTTAAACATACTATGTTATATACAGAATTTGCATGGTAATTAACTTTACAATCTAGTTTTTATATTATAGAATATTCAGGTGGGATTATAAATGAACTAGGAAAGCAAATAACATCATCCAGAGATGAATATATAATCATTGACATCTTAGGTCTCTCTTTTTGGGATTTGGGTGAGAAAATTTTTATTTGTACAAAGAGCATCTTATTGAGAAGCATGAAGTTATTGTTGTTATGATATGATGGACATGCTTGTCCCCTTCAAATCTAATGTTGAAATGTGACCTCCAATGTTGGAGGTGGGGCCTAGTGGGAGGCATTGGATCAGTGGGGCAGATCCCTCATGAATGACTTGGTGCCATTCTTACAATAATTGATGAGTTTTTGCTCTGAGTTCATGTGAGATCTGGTTGTTTAAAAGAGTGTGGCGCCTCCTCCCTGCTTGTTCCCACTCTTGCCATGTGACACATCTGCTCCCCCTTCACCTTCCACCATGATGGTAAGTTTCTGAGGCCCTCACTAGAAGCAGATGCTGGTGCCACACTTCCTGTACAGTCTGCAGAACCATGAACCAATTAAATCTATTTTCTTTATAAATTACCAAGTCTTAAGTATCGCTTTATAGTGATGGAAATGGATTAACGCATGCTGCTATAGAGAAGTTTAAATAAAAATCAAAGAAAGTAAACAACCAATACTTTTTATAAATATCAGTGTACAAATCCTAAACAAAAAAAATAGTAAATCAAATCCAATTACATAAAAATGACAATGCATCACAAAGACATTGGATTTATTCTAAGAATACAAAGTTGTTTTAACATTCAATAAGCAATGATTAGAAATTATTTCATCATTGTAATAAAAATGAAAACCCATATGATTATATGAAAAGATGCAGAAATATGTATTTGATAAAATTCAACATCCAAGACAATTTTTTCATAAATTAGTAATAGAAGAGAACTTCCTTTCTAACAAAAAGTATTAAAATCCCTCTAGTAAACACCATCCTTTGTGGGTGAAAGAAAAGTTTCTTCCTGAAACTGGGAATGAGACAAGAATGCCCACTCTAACCCTGTTTACTCAACATTGTAATGTGTCCTAGCCAGTATAGTAAGGCAATAAAAAAGCAAACAAACAAATAAATGAAAGAAATAAAATATATAATGATTATAATACAAAATAAAAGGGCTATTTACAGATGACATAATTATGCATATTGAAATAAAAAATAATGTACAGATAAACTATTTGAATTTAGCAAAATTACCACATCCCACAAGCATTCCTCTATGCCTGCAATAAACAATTAGAAAGTTTAATTTTAAATGATTTAACTTAAAACATTAAGCATGTAAAATATTTAGAAATAAGTCAAATGAAAAATGTGCAACACCGTTTCATCTAAAACTAAAAAATGTTATTGAAACATAAATGAATGATAAGGACATAATACAAAACTAAATTAAAAACTTGAATTAATAAATTTAAGCCTTGGAATCCATATTAGTGGGTTAAAGAAATCAACCCTCCCCAAATTGA
This sequence comes from Saimiri boliviensis, assembly GCF_048565385.1. Lineage (NCBI taxonomy): Eukaryota > Metazoa > Chordata > Mammalia > Primates > Cebidae > Saimiri > Saimiri boliviensis. Next base: position 62,028,707 of record NC_133461.1, read on the forward strand.
TCTATAGATTCAATGCAACACCAATAAAAAGAGATAACAGAGTTCTTTTCTATGAAAATTCATGAGCTAATTTTAAATTTTATTTGAAAATACAAACAGCCAGGTTTTTTTTCTTAAAAAAAGAAAAAAATACAGTCAGACTTACTCTAGTGGACAACATGATTTATTATAAAGCTGTGGTAATTAAGAGAGTATTGTCTGCAAGCACAGCCAAATATACCAGAAAAACAGAGCAGAGAATCTGCAGTCAGCCCTGTAATTATACAGATGATTGATTTATGAAAAAGATAACACTGCTGACCAGTGAGGGAAGAATGTTCTTCAATGAAAGATGTTGGGACAATTGGATAGCCAAATTCACAAAATGAATCTTGACTCCTACACCACACCATACACAAAAATCAATTCTAGGTGAATTGTAAACTTAAATGTGAAAGGAAAATGTAACAAAATATTATAATATGATGTAGGAAAAGGCTTCTTAAAGAGGACAGTAAAAACACTCATAAAAGTTGGGTAACTTGGACTGCATTCAAATTAAGAAATTTATTCATAAAAGTACACCACTGTGAGTTTAAAAATAAGCCACAGAGTGTAGATGTGTGTATCTGGCAGATGTGCACATGTGTGTATCTATCTGTATGGTGTATGTGTGGAAATGAGCTTGAATCAGGAATACACACACACACACACACACACACACACACACATATACATATATATTTTTAGCTTTGCTAAATTGAGGGAAAAGACAGCCCCCCCTCCCCCCAAAACAGGGAAAACTAGGAACTTGAATGAGTACAAACCCAAATGGCCGAAGCACACATGAAAATATTGAACATCATTAATAATCAGGGAAATGCAGATGAAAACCATAGTAACTTTTTGTTTTCAGTCGAAGTCTCTCTCTGCAAGCAACTTGAAAGACATATTTGAAAATATCATCCATAAAAATTTCCCCAGCCTTGCTAGAGAGGCCAACATTCAATTTCAGGAAATTCAAACAACCCCTGCAAGACGCTATACAAGATGACCATCCCCAAGACTATAGTTGTCAGTTTCTTCAAGGTAGAAATGAAAAAAATAAAAATCTAAAGTCAGCTAGAGAGAACGGGCAGGTCATCTACAAAGTCAACTCCATCAGGAAATAGCAGAGCTTTCAGCAGAAATTTTACAAGCCAGAAGACATTGGGTGTCTATAGTCAGCATTCATAAAGAAAAGGAATTCCAACCAAAATTTCATATCCAGCCAAATTAAGCTTCATAAGTGAAGGAGAAATAAGATCCTTTACAGACAAGCAAATGCTAAGGGAATTCATTACCACCAGATCTGCCTTAAAAGAGGTCTTTAAGGGAGTGCTAAATATGGAAATGAAAGACCATTACTGGCCACCACAAAGACACACTTAAGCACATGGACCATTGACAGTGAAAAGCAACTACACTGTAAAGTTTGCATAATAATCAGCTAACAACATGATAACAGGTTCAAATTTATATGTACCAAGATTATGTTTGAATAAAGATAGGCTATATGCCCCAATTAAAAGGCAGAGAGTGGGATGGGCATGGTGGCTCATATCTGTAATCCTGGCAGTTTGGGATTGGGAGGCCAAGGGGGGCAGATCACAAGGTCAGAAGTTTGAGATCAGCCTGATCAATATGGTGAAACCCTGTCTCTACTAAAAATAAAAAATTAGCCAGGTGTGGTGGCATGCACCTGTAATCCCAGCTACTCAAGAGGCTAAGACAGGAGAATTGCTTGCACCTGGGAGGCAGAGGTTGCAGTGAACCAAGATTATTGCACCACTGTACTACAACCTGGGTGATAGAGTGAGACTCCATTAAAAAAAAAAAAAAAAAAAAAAAGGCAGAGCGTGGACCAGGCATGGTGGCTCACTCACACCTGTAATCCCAGCACTTTGGGAGGCCAAGTTGGGCAGACTGATTGAGAACAGGAGTTTGAGATCAGCCTGAACAACATAGCAAAACCCTGTCCTTACAAAAATAGAAAAGCTAACTGGGTGTGGTTGTGGTGGCACACACTTGGGGTCCCAACTACTGGAGAGGCTGAGGCAGGAGTATCACTTAAGCTGGGGAGACAGAGGTTGCAGTGAGCCATGATAGTACCTGGGCAACAAAGTGAGACTGTCTTCAAAAAGGGCACAGAGTGGAAAGTTGGATAAAAAAGCAAGATTCTACTAATCAATGGAAAACAGAAAAAATCAGGGGTTGCTATTCTAATTTCAGACAAAACAGACTTTAAACCAACAACAACAACAAAAAGACAACGAAGGGCATCACATAATAGTAAAGCGTTCAATTTAAGAAGAGACCTATCTTAAATAAATATGCACCCAACACAGGAGCCAGATTCATAAAACAAGTTCTTAGAGACTTATGAAGAGACTTAGATAATCACAGAATAATAGTAGGAAATTTCAATACCACATTGATAGTGAAGCAGGAGGGCCACAAACAAACCTCTTGAACACCGCACAGGGAAGGAAGTGGTAGTTTTATTCAGCCAGGAGCTGCAGCAGTATAGATGCCTTAACAACTGAGCTCCCCGACTAGAAAATCCTGTTCTCTTTTAAAGGCTTACAGTCTTAGAGGGTGCATGTGAGGGTCGTGATCGATGAGGTAAGCGAGGGGTACGTGACTTAGGTTGGGGGTCTAATTGTGATTAAGCAAGAACAATATCTTTCGGGGAAAATTCCTCCATATCATATCTGTGATCTATAGAGAGAACTGTGGCTAGTGGTAGGGAATTTAATCCTTTAGACCTGACAGGCAGCACCAACTTGTCCCTCATCTGTTTGACTTTTAACTTTTCCTTTTGAGATGCAATGTAGACGTCTAAAGGGGAAATGGCCTTAGGAGCTCAGGAGGAGGGGGTCTCCTTCCTCAATAGTATTAGACAGATCATCAAGGCTGAAAACTAGCAAAGATACTCAGACCTGAACTCAACACTTGACCAAATGGATCTAACAGATATCTACAAAACTCTCTGCCTGAAAGCAACAGAATCTATATTCTTCTCATCTACACGCTGTGACTGAAAAAAAAAAGTTACTATGATTTTAGTCTGCATTTTCCTGATTATTAACAATGTTCAATATTTTCATACATCTATATAGAATATATATTCTTCACATCTACATCGATCTTAGAGCGTGTGCTCTAAAACCACACAATTGGCCATAAAACAATTCTCAGCAAATTCATAAAAATGGAAACCATACCAACCACACTTTTGGACCATAGTACAATAAAAATAGAAGTCAATATTAAGAAGACTGCTCAAAACCATAAAATTACATGGAAATTAAACAACTTGATCCTGAATGATAAACAATGAAATTGACAGAAATCAAGAAATTCCTTCAAACTAATGAGAACAAAGACACAACATAACAGAATCTCTGGGACATAGCTAAACCAGTGTTAAAACAAAAGTTTATAGCGCTAAGTGCCCACATCAAAAAGGTAGAAAAATCTCAAAATAAGAACCTAACATCACACATACAGGAACCAGAAAAACAAGGGCAAACCAATCCCAAAGCTAGCAGAAGACAAGCAAAAACCAGAATTTGAAGTGAAGGAAATTGAGCCATGAAACACCACACAACAGATTAATGAAAGCAGAAACTTGTTACTTGAAAGAATAAATAAGATTGATAGACTGCTAGCTAAACTAATAAATAAAAAAAGAAGACTCAAATAAATAAATACAATAAAAAATGGCAAAGTGGACACTGCCACTGACCCCACACAAATACAACACCAAAAAAGTCTCAGAGACTATTATGAACACCTCTATGCACACAAACTAGAAAACCTACAAGAAATAAATTCCTGGGAACATACACCCTCCCAAGTTTAAACTAGGAAGAAATTGAAACTTTGAACAGAACAATGATGAGTTCCAAAACTGAATTAATAAAAAGGCTACCAACCAGAAAGAACCCAGGACCAGTTGGATTCACAGCTAAATTCTAAGATGTACAGAAAAGAGCTGGTACCAATTCTAATTAAATATTCCAAAAAATGAAGAGGAGGAGCTCCTCATTGTATGAAGACAATATTATTTCAATGTTAAAACCTGGCAGAGACACAACAAAACAAAACAAAACATTAGGCCAATATTCTTGATGAACATTGATGCATAAATCCTTAACAAAATACTAGCAAACCAAATCCAACAGCACATGAAAAAGATAATCCATCATGATCAAGTAGGCGTTATCCTGGAATGCAAGCTTCGTTCACAAACTCAAATCAAGAAATGTGACTTATCACGTAAACAGAACTGAAAACAAAAACCACATGATCATCTCAATAGATGCAGAAAAGGCCATTGATAAAATTAAATATTGCTGCATGTTTAAAAGCTCTCAGTGAAGTACACATTGAAGGAACATGCCTAAAAATAATAAGGGCCATTTATGAAAACCCCACAGCCAGCAACAACATGCTGAATGGGCAAAAACTTAAAACAATCCTTTTGAGAACCAGAGTAAGACAAAGATGCCTTCTCTTGCCACTTCTGTTCAACATAAGTACTAGAAATCCTACCCAGAGAAATCAGGCAAGAGAAAGAAATAAAAGTCATCCACATAGGAAGAGAGGGAGTTAACCTATCTCTGTTTGCAAAAGATACTATTCTGTGCCTAGAAAACCCCATAGTCTCTACCCAAAAGCTCCTAGGCCTGATAAACAACTTCAGCAAAGATTCAGGATACAAAAATCAATGTACAAAAATCAGTAACATTTCTATACACCAAAATCATCCAAGCTGACAGCCAAATCAAGAATGTAATCCTGTTCACAATAGGCACAAAAAAGAATCAAATACCTAGGAATACAGCTAACCAGGGAGGTGGAAGAACTCTACAACAAGAATTAGAAAACACTGCTGAATGAAATCAGAGCTGACACAAACAAATGGAAAAATATTCCACGCCTATGGATAGGAAGAATCAAAGCTGTTAAAATGGTCATATTATCCAAAGGAATTTACAGATTCCATGTTATTCCTATCAAACTACCAATTACATTCTTCACAAATCTCTTTTTTAGAACTATTCTAAAATTCATGTGAAACCAAAAAAGAGCCTGAATAGCCATAAGAAAAAAAAGATAAAGAAGGGAAGGAAGGAAGGAAGGAAGGAAGGAAAGTAGAAAGAGAGAGAAAGAAAGAAAGAAAGGAAAAAGAAAGAAAGAAAAAGAAAGAAAGAGGAATAAATAAATATATACATATATATGTGTGTGTATATATATATATAAAAGAAAACATAAGTATCACAGCCCTATTTACAACAAAACTGGAGGCATTACTCTACCTGACTTCAAACTATACTACAGGGCCACAGTAAACAAAACAGCATGGTACTGGTACAAAAACAGACACATACCTACAATTATCTCATCTTTGACAAAGTCAACAAAAACAAACAATGAAGAAAAAACTTTCTATTTAGTGCTGGGATAATTGGCTAGCCATATGGAGAAAATGGAAACAGAACCTCTTCCTTATGCCATATACAAAAATCAATTCAAGATGGATTAAAGACTTAAATGTAAAACTTAAAACTGTAAGAACTCTAGAGGAAAATCTGGGAAATACAATTCTGAACATAAGGCCTGGCAAAAATTTTATGATGAAGACACCAAAAGCAATTGCAATGAAAATTAAAATTGACAAATGGGATCTAATTATACTAAAGAGCTTCTTTGCAGCAAAAGAAACAATCAACAGAGTAAAGAGATAGCCAACATAATGGAAGAAAATATTTGCAAACTATGGATCCAACAAAGAGCTAATACCCAGAATCTATAAGAAACTTAAACAAATTATCAAGCAAAAAATAAACAACTCCAAAGTAGGCAAAGGATATGAACAGAGACTTTTCAAAAGAAGACATATACATGGCCAAGAAGCATACGGCAAAATGCTTAACAACACTAATCATTAGAGAAATGCAAATCAAACCGACAATGGTGGGGTTGCAGATAAAAAGAAATGCTTATACACTGCTGGTGGGACTTTAAATTAGCTCAGCCATTGTGGAAAGTAGTTTGACAATTTCTCAAAGAACCTCAAACAGAATTACCATTCAAGTCAGCAGTCTCATTATTGGGTGTAAACCCAAAGGAATATAAATTGTTCTACCATAAAGACACATGCACATGTCTGTTCATTGCAGCCCTATTCACAATAGCAGAAACATGAAATAAACTTAAATATCCATCAATGGTAGACTAGATAAAGAAAATATGGTACGTGTACACAATGGAATACTACACAGCCATAAAAAGAACAAAATCATGTCCTTTGTAGCTGCATGGATGAAGTTGGAGGCTGTTATCCTAAGTGAACTAACACAGGAATGGAAAACCAAAACCACATGTTCTCACTGAACTAAACACTGAGTACACATGGATACAAATAAGGGAATAACAGGCACTACTTGAGGGTACAGTGTGGAAGGAGGGTGAGGATTGAAAAACTATCTATTGGGTACTATGCTTTTTACCTTGGCGATTAAATAATCTGTATACAAATCCCCCGTGACACACGATTTACCTGTATAACAAACCTGCACATGTACCCCTGAACCTAAAATAAGAGTTTATAAGCAAATAAATAAATAAGCAGGAGAAAACAAGTTTGTTCGTCCAGGCTGGAATGCAGTGGCACTACCATAGCTCAATGCAACCTCAAACTCCTGGAATAAAGTGATACTCCCACCTCAGCCTCCTGAGTAGCTAGAACTATAAGCACATACCACTATATGCGGCTAATTTTAAAAAATTAAATATTTTAGAGATGGAATCTGTCTATTTTGCCCAGGCTTGTCTTCAACTCCTAGGCTGAAGTGATCCATCCTCCTGCTTCAGTCTCCCAAGTTGCTAGGATTTAAGGCATGAACCACTGTGCCTGGTTTTATAATAACATTATACACAATACACATCACAAGGGCTATTTTTTTAAAAACAGAAGAGAAAAAAATGGGGAGAAAGTGTTGGAAAAAATGTGGAGCAACTGGAAATCTCATTAACTGTTGGAAGTGTAAAATGATATAACTTTGGAAATCTGTTTAGCAATTTTCATTATATTTGAAAATTCACATTCACTATGTCCTACCAATTCTATTCCTAGGTATGTACCACATAGAAATGAACACACACACACATACACACACACACACACACACACACACACACACATATGTTTAGCAACATAAACAGCATATAAATAAGAATGTTCATACCAATATTATGTATAATAGTCTCACACTGAAAATAATTTTTACTGATACATAAAAGTGGAATGAACAAATTCTGGTAAATTATGGCATATTCATGCAGTCACAAACCAAAATAGCAATGAAAATGAAAGAACTGTTACATGCAATAACATGGATAAATCTCACAAACACATTTAGTGAGAAGGCCATATGCAAAAGAGTATGTTATATTTATGTTGATTTCAAAGACAGGCAAAGTCAGCTATGATGATAGACAAAGCAAAGCTGACCTTTGGAAAAGACCAGGTGGTTTGACTAGGGGTGGTCATACCAAGGGCTTCTGGATTGTTCTGTCCTCGAATTGGTTTACACCCACGAGTTTACTTTGTGAAAATTCATTTGTTGGGAAGTGCACTTATCTATGCTCTTTTCTTTATGCATGTTTCAATAAAATTACTTGAATGTATTTATTTACGTGTTCATTCCATAAATATTTATTAAGCATTGAGTCACTGTGTTAGGCACTGGTGATACAGCAAAGAATGAGATAGGCCATCTTCATAGTGTAAGCATAGCAAAAGAGTAAAACTTTAAACAGAGTATTGTGGGAACTCATTTGAGTGACAGCTAAGTAGGGAAGAGAGAGCTAAAAAGGGTTTCTAGCAGAAAGTAACGACTGAGCTAAAACTGTGGGAATGAGTAGTAGTTGGAAATATCAAAGTTGGTAAGAGAGGATGTAATAATAATGTTTTGGGCAGAAGAACCAAGCATGTAAGAAAGTCTGTAGGTAATCCATTACAGGTTGGTAGTCAAAGAGATCAGGAAGAAGCTGCTGCAGTCATATAGGCTTTTAGACAGCAATGACCTGCCCCGTAGTAGCAGCAGTAAGAATGGAGAGAAAATAGATGGATTTTAGAGACAATTCACAGGTAGAATGAAGAGGACTTTGTCCTTGATCAGACCTGGCTGCTAAGGCACAAAGATAAGTCAAGGATGATTTCCAGATATTTACTAAAGAATGTGTCTTACATCCGTAAGAAACAGAGGGAAAGGAACAAGTGTGAGCTAGACAGAGGTGTTGTTAATAATTTTGAGGTTTTTTTGCTGTGTTTAGTTGAGATACCCATGGGATATCAAAGAGGAGATCAAGTAGGTAGTCTAACATACAGAAATAAGATTCTAAGACAGATCTTCCCTGGGAATACATATTTTGAGGTCCCTGGCATGAACATGGATATGAGAGACATGGAAATGAATGGGATTGTATGGCAAATATGTCAGTAGAGAGAGAGGCCTAGGATAAACCCAAAGGAACTAGGCAGAGAAAAATGAGCTAATAAAAAATTATAAAACAGCACTCAAATAAAAGGGAAAGAAACCAAAAGAGTGTGGTGTCATGGCTGCTAAAGAGAGAAAATATTTCCAGCAGGGAGATTTTCATGGTGTCAGATGCTTCAGGGCGGCAGTAGGTAATCAGATGACCTTGGCAGAGCAGTTTGAAGAAATGATGAGGGTGGAGAGTGGGTGGGGGTGTGTGGCAGTGGGCTGCAATTTGGAAGGGAGGGGAAGCAGAGGAGCAGCTGTGGGCAAAGCGGAAAGTGTGAAAGCCAAATCAAATTTCCTGAGTTAACTTTGTAGTTCTTCCTCTGCCCATTGGCTTCCAACTCCATCACCCTGACTATACTTGTGCATTTCATTCAAAGTATTATTGGTTGCAGTGGCCTCTTATATCCTGAAAATTGATTATATATTTTCTTGATGTCTTTCATAATTTATCTTCTCAGTTCGACCCCACATCAGGCCCCTCATCACTGAAATGGGTCACTGTGTTTAGTTTCCCAGTTGACCTCCCTGATGCTAGTCTTGCTCCCTTCCACTTCACCTTTCACACACCACATCACCATCAACTTTTAGAATGCAGATATGATCATCTTTTCCCCCAGCTCAAAAGGCTTGAATGGCTGTCCATCAAATTGTAAGATAAAGTACAATACCTTGGCACAGCCTGCCAAGCTTTCCAATTCTGATTGCTTCCCCTCATCCCTAAAAGGTCTCTGCTTCTCCCCTCTTGACCTATTAGGCTTATGCTCCAGCAACACAGAATTCCTCCGACTTTTCCAAACATGCTGTATTTCCTTGTGTCTCTTGTTTTTTCAGGTGTTTGGAAAAATCTCTATTCATCTTTCAAGATGTACCTCAAACATATCTTCCTTTACAGTGTTTTCCCTGATCCCATCTGTACCCATCCATGATCACTGCAACATTTTATTTTTATTTACTTCATTATTCTACTACTCTTTATCCATACATCCCGTATTGTATTCTATGTTTACCTCCCCCAGGAGATGTGACTTCCTGGAACACAGAACTATTTTACTCCTCTTTGTGTTTCTAGTACTTAAGGCAGTGTCAGGTATGGAGTGCAAAACCTTAAATTGCTGTATCAGCTGAGAAAGCATTACTGCTATTCCTGATATCATCATTATTGCTTTACCAATATCAGAGGTGTGTCTGCAAAGTGGTAAAGGATGCGTGTCTGTGTAATTACATTATGTGTGCAGGGTGTCTCTGGGCTCCAATGAGAGAAAGAACACCTTCCACAGCAGGCTTGAGTCTTTCTTTTAAGTGCACCTGGAATATCAAACACCTTCCTTCTCATCTTAAGGACTTCTTGCTTATGATTCTAGAGGCTGGGAAGTCCAAAGTTGAGGGGCTACAACTGGCAACAGCCTTATTGCTCTGTCATCCCATGGTAGACAATGGAAGGGCGAGAAAGCATGCAGGAGAGAGCAAAAGGAAAGGAAGCTGAACTCATCCGTTTATCAGGAATGCAATCCCATAATAACTAATTCACTCCCCTAATAATGGCATTTATCTATTCATGAGAGCAGAGCCCTCGTGACCTAATCACCTCTTATATGTCCCCCCTCTCAATAGTTTTGAAGTGGAGATCAAGTTTCCAACATATGCTCTTTGGAAGATATATTCAAGCAATCTCATCGCCTTTTTTTACTCAATGGCTAAATGTAATTTTTGTCTCTAGAAAAAACTGTTATAGCACTAATAAGGCAAGTCTAGGCAAAACTCATAAACAAGAATCCTTGCAAATTCACCTACCTTTTACTCTTTTCCCAATTTGACTAGATTTTTTTCCATCTTTACCTTGTACACACATGCTTTATATATTTTTGCAATTACAGATAATTTTTTTGTTGGTCACTACTTCGGGCAATTTTTTTTTATTGGTCTGTGTTGCTTTAAAAATTTTCTCATTACTCGCTATTACAGTTTAATTCTTAAATTCTGACAGCCAAAAAGAAAACAACTTTATGCAGGGATCCTCCTTTTGACCAGGTAAGCATGGCTGAATACTAATTGACTAAATCAGTCCCAATATGAGTCACTGAAGACTATTCTTAATAGCTCTGATTGTAGTAATTATTCTTGCTATAAAGTGATCACTATTTCATTTTATATAGTATTTGTAATATTTATGGGTTTTAAGGAATAATCTGGCAGGCTTTAATTTGATAATTTCTGTATAGAAATTATTTTGAAACACAATGGCTTACCTTGTTATATAACTGTGGTTATCTTTACCTCTAGGTAGGCTTCTCAAAATCGTACTTCTGAATGAACCAGGAATATCTTCACATACATGGGTCACATATTCCATATTCTTGTGCCTCTTCTCCCTGATGCAGATGAAGCGTCAGAGGAAGAAGATAAAAAAGCAAGCAAGCAAACAAAAACGCATAAGCAACCACCAGTGAGAATCAAAGAGAGGGTTCAGTCATCCAAGGCCAGGCCCTTTCCCTGTCGATAGCCAAAATGGAGTGTATTTCACTGCCCTACTGTGTCTAGCAAAGGTTCACCCTCCTAGTGTGTGCAAGGATCAGAAACTTCGGGGCAGGACCAAACTCTGAAGATATAAAGGGTATGATAATCTATTCATGTGCCTGGCTGATTTCACCCACTGTGTGCTGCAGGGCTCAGAGAGTACACTGCTATTTACCTACACACATTGCTGCCTTGTCATTCCCTTGTTTCCTGCATTCTGATTCTGACAAGTCATCCTTCCAAGTCAAATATGTCATTTACTGAATTACCCAAATAAATTTTGCTGGTTATGCTCCTTCCTCAGTGGTAGAGCTGAACCTTGAAATAAAAGGTGGGCTTCTTAAAACATAAGCTTCTTGAGAACCACCTAAGAGCCTTCACCAAGGTCACAGGACAAAGGAGGCCTTAGAGACTGTGACACCCACCCAAAATGTCAGCCCTCTGCATATGTGGCCAAGTAGTCTCCTGGTGAATATTGCTGTAGGACCTTGAAGCTTTCAAGTTTACTTTTGAAAATTCTCATTCAAACTCTCAGACCAAATGATTTGTGAGATTTGAGGAAAATGAAGGTAATGTAGTGCAGAGTTGTAAGGCAACCGAAAGCAAGTTAACCGAGTGTTCCATTACATCAGAAAAAGTAATGGCCACCATGTTCTTGGGAAATCTAATTTTTTCAATAACAAATCACTCGAGAAAAATGATAACTCTTGCTCAAAATGTCACAAGATTAGCTGAGCAATATTCCTGTATTGAATCATTCCTTTACTAATACTGACTGTCACCTAGAGGTTATAGTCCAAAGAAAAATATCAAAGTATGCATGATTTTATCTGTACTACATATGTCAAGATTAAAAGAAAATCATATTAAAGTGAAAAAGGAAAAGGTATTTGAGAGCCTCTCTGGACTCATGAAAATGAAAATCGCTTCTCATATTCAGCTCAGCATTCCAAGACAATGTTTCTTAGCTTGATACCAGAGGAAATACTACACACACTCCTTCGAAGACTTGCCTGGTCTTGGGCTGGAAGAACAATTTATAATTTCCAATGACAGGTGCAAATGAAAAGTGTCATCCCTTGTTAAAGTTTCCAGTTAGGTAGAAACTGCACCTCCCCCTCCTGCCTTCATCCCCCCTCTTCACTAAAAGAGTAAGCAGAATGCTTTCGATGGATGAAGAATCAGACACAGGGAGTTAAAATGATTTACCGGAGCTTAAATCCATATAAGAAATGCCACTAAATACTCATTTGTATGTAGTCCAAGGACAGAAGGATGGAATTAGAAAGGATCAGAGGGCTGCAGTGAGTTGTGATCATCACTGCATTCCAGGCTAGGCAACAAAGCCAGACCCTGTCTCAAAAAGAAAAAAAAAAAAAAGAAGAAAGAAAAAAAAGAAAGGCTAAAACATGTATTTTTATGGGTTCTCTGCCCCTGTTTCTTCCAACAGCATAGAAAAGCATAACAGGAAGTGGGGTTTGGTGAAGAAAATAATCTGTAAGATATGATATAATTAGGTTAAAAATCACTTTCATATTAAGAACTACCTCTTCAACTACATGCTGTCTTTACAACCCAGCAGGACTGGAGACATTGGGTAGGAGGTGAGAAAGTGAACTAACGAACTTTAGAGAATTTCTTTGAGACTTGCAGGTAAATTGGTTGCATTTCTACACAATAACACTGAACGATTTGAAAGGAAACTGAGAAAACCATTCCACTTACAAAGCATCAAAAAGAGTAAAATATTTAGGAATAAACATAACTTAGGAGGCAGAAAACTTGCATACTGAAAAATTACAAAACATTACTGAAAGAAATTGAAGACAAAAATAAATAGAATGACATTCAGAATTTCTGGATTGGAATACTTAATATTGTTAAAATGTCCTTACTACTCGAAGTGATCTACAGATTCAGTGCAATTCCTGTCAAAATTCTAGTAACTTTTTTTGCAGAAACAAAAAAAACGTATCTTAAAATTTATAAGGAATCACAAGGGACCCTGCAAAGCCAAAACAATATTGAAAAGGAAGAAAAAAGTTGGAGTTCTAACACTTCCTGATTTCCAAACTTACTATAAAGCTACTGTAATAAAAACATATGATACTGGCATAAAGACACACATACAGATTAGTGGAATAGAATAGAGAGCCCAGAAATTAACTCTCATATATACAGTAAATGAAGGGTGACAAGACCATTCAATTGGGAAAAAGTCTTTTTATTTGCTAACCATTTGTTAATGGGAGAAAATCAGATATCAATTTGTAAAAGAATGAAGTCGGACCCTTATTTTACACCATGCACCATGTACAAAAATTAACTCAAAACGGGTTAAAGGCATAAATATAAATGCTAAAACTATAAAACTATGAGAGGAAAACACGGGGGAAAGCTTTATGACATTGTATTTGGCAATAGTTTCTTGAATATGATACCAAAAGCACAGGCAATTATAACAAAAGAGTAGGTAAATTGGACTATATCAAAATTAAAAATTTGGTGCCTCAAGAGTCACAATTGATAAAATGAAAAGGCAACTGACAGAAAGTATTTGCAAATCATGTACCTCTTAATGGGTTAATATCCAGAGTCTGTGAAGATCTCCTACAACTCAAAAGAAACAAACACAAACCCTGATTCAAAAATGGGCAAAGGTCTTAAATATACCTTTCTTCAAAGAAGATATACAAATGGCCAATAAGCACATGAAAAGATGCTTAACATCACTAATCGTTAGGAAAACAGAAATTCAAACCATAATTAAGATGTCATTTAACACCCGTTAGAATAACTATCATTTTTAAAAAACAGAAAATAACAAGTATTGGTGAGGACGCCCAGAAGCTAGAACCCTTGTGCACTGGTGGTGGGAAGGTAAAATGGTGTGGCCACTATGGAAAACAGTAAAATAGTTACTCAACAAATTAAAAATAAAATTTTCATATGATGTAGCACTTCTACTTCTAGGCATATACCCAAAGGAATTGAAAGCAGGGTCTCAAAAAGATACTTGTACACTCATCTTCATAAGAGCCATTATTCACAATAGCGAAATGCAGAAGCAATGCAAGCATCCACTGACGGATCAATGGATAAACAAAATGTGTACACATAAAATGGAATATTCACCAGCTTTAAAAAGGAGGGAATTCTAACCCATGTTACAACACGGATGAACCTTGGGAACGTTATGCTAAGTAAAATAAGCCAGTAACAAAGGACAAATACTATTCGATTTCACTTACATGAGGTATCTAGAGTAGTCAAATTCATAGAGAAAGAATGGTGCTTGCCAAGAATTGTGGGTAGGAGGGAATGGGAAGTAAGTGTTTAATGGATATTATGTCTCAATTTGGGATGATGAAAAAGTTGTGGAGATGGATGGTGGTGATAATTCCACAGAAAGGGCATGCATTTAATGCCATTAAACTTAAAAATGATCAAAATGGCAAAATTTATGTTATCTGTATTTTACCACAATAAAACAATTGCAGAGAATCCTCATAAGGAGGGTTTAGGAAATAGCCATTTAAAGACCGTAAGTCATTGTGCATCCTCTCTGATAAAGTGACACAAAAAGACCTTTTGTAAGACATGACTCACATTTGCCTTAAATATAAAGGTAATATGTAATCTAGATATGTTCTAGTATCTAAGATGCAATGTAGAAGAATAAAAACAGTAAGTCATAAGTTATCAACTTTTTTTGTTTGATTCCCTACTTACATTGTCAAACCATTAGAAGTATGCCTGCAAAACATCCAGAATTACACATCACTGCAGAGTAATCAATGTCAGACTCCCAAAGTGCTAGGGGATTAAAGTTATGAGCCACCACGTGGGGCTATTTATTTATTGATTTATTTATCTATATGTTAATCAATTCATTTACAGTTGGGCTCCCATCAATGATAAATTGGATAAAGAAAATATGGTACATATACACCATGGAATACTATGCAGCCATAAAAAGAATGAGATCATGTCTTTTGCAGGGATATGGATGACACTGGAAGCCATCATTCTCAGCAAACTAACACAGAAACAGAAAACCAAACAAACACTGCATGTTCTCACCCGTAAGTGGGAGTTGCACAGTGAGAACACATGGACAAGGGAGGGGAACCACACACACCAGAGCCTGTCGGGCGTGAGGAGCAAGGGGAGGGAGAGCATCAGGACAAATACCTAATGCATGCAGGGCTTAAAACCTAGATGACAGGTTGATAGGTGCAGCAAACCACCATGGCACATGTATACCTATGTAACAACCCTGCACACTCTGTACATGTATCCCAGAACTTAAAAAAAAATTTTAAAACATTTAAAATCTATATACTTGACTTGTTTAGTTAGCCAAAATAAAATCAGGTTTGTATATTTCTGAGCATATTTTACATTTAATTAATTTTTTTAAATAATAGACTTCTTAATACCAGAGGGAGTTTCAGTGTGAGACTGGAGTAAAATAAAGATTCTTAGAAGGGCCTTGCCTCAGTGGGCATGAGAAGTTAAGGGAGCATCACATCTGCACTCTCAAATCTGTGGTCAGGGCCAAGTTGGAGAAGCTTCTGTACAGATCCAGGCAGCAGATCATCACTTTGCTAACTGTGAATTATCCACCTGCCTTTTGGACACTTCCAAAAACACTAATGTGGAAGAAATAATATACAGTTCCATGTCTAGAGGTCTCCTACCCTACCATTATAAAAGGCCGATGGAGGTAGCAGGGAAGAAGGTGCCTGCGAGTGTCACCTCCTGCCCCAGCGGCGTCTGCCTTTGTTCCTCTTGTGTGCATCACATTCTCTCCTATTTCATTTTGACCTGATTCTGAGTGGTTATAAAGATCAAGGGCAAACTGAGCAAAGAATAAAATTACATTCGTGCATGTGTAATTTAAGGATAGGACTTTAAAGGAGAACAAAAATTGCCAGCATAGTTCCTATTGAGTATAAAATAATATAGCAAGTTAAAAACAAGGACAAATGAATATTTGATAATAATGTATGTTACAGTACTTCAATAGTAAGTGGGTTAGAGGCCAGCCATTCTACTTTTTATTTTATTTTACTTTATTTATTGAGATGGAGTTTCACTCTTGTCACCCAGGCTGGAGTGCAATAGCACTAACTTGTCTCACAGCAACCTCCACCTCCTGGGTTCAAGTGATTCTCTTGCTTCAGCCTCCTGAGTAGCTGAGATTACATGCACGTGCCATCACGCCCAGCTACTTTATTTCTGTATTTTTAATAGAGATGGAATTTCACCATATTTGCCAGGCTGGTCTTGAATTCCCAACCTCAGGTGATTCGTCCACCTAGGCCTCCCAAAGTGCTGAGATTACAGGTATGAGACACTGCACTCAATCCATTCTACTTTACTTCCATCGCCTGTAACTTCAGTGACATCTGATGAAGGAGTGAACTTTATTTATTTATTTATTTATTATTTTTTAAGAGACAGAGTCTCCCTATATTGCCCAGGCTGGTCTCAAACCCCTGGGCTCAAGGTATCCTCCTGCCTTCACCTCCCAAAGTGCTAGGATTAAAGGCATGAGCACCCACACCTGGCCAAGGGGTGAACTTTCAAAGACACACTAGAACCAAGTTCTGTAACTGAAGGCTCAAGTTTTGGGTGGAGAATAAGTATACAGTGAGTTCTCCACCTCCAGCTGGAGGATAATTCCACAGGAGACTTTATTAGAGACCCATATCACTGGGCCAGCCTACTATGGATTCTTTACTTTCTTTTCCCTAATTCTACTCTAAGATTTCTACTCTAAGAGATTTAGAGTAAACATTTTTAAAGTTTCTGGCTTCTACCTCATTCCACTTTAGTTTCTCTCACTTAGTTTTTAATCTTTACTTTTTAAAGACCTTAAATATATTGGAGCATTAAATTCTATCTGGGCTACAGAAATCTTTTTTAGAAGATGATTAAGCTTTTTGCTCTGCAACCATCTGAATTAGGCAGACTTGGGGTTTCGGAATAGGGCAGAAAAATTGGGCTTAACTCTGAATACAACCAGGTAAAGTGGAAACTTATACCCAAGGAGCAATTTGGGAGTCAGTGGATAAACAATCACTATGAGGTAGGGCAATTCTTTTTTTTTTTTTTTTAAACTGTGAATATATATGTTATTTACTCATTTTGTTTACAATTGAAACTCTGGGAATTCAAAATTAATATCCTTGCCCGTGAGCTTCTTATAGACACCAGAAAAAGTTTCAACCTTGTGTTCCACATTGTTCTGCTGTGCTTTGTTCAAATGAACCTTTATGAGCCAACTGCCATCCAGTTTCACGTGGATTCTCTTGCCCACAGTTTTGCTTGGGAAGACCAAGTCCTCAAAAACTGCATCATGTACAGTTATCAGTGTACAGATCCTGGGGCACATTTGCTTATTTTTTGTACAGCTTTTTCAAGTTGGCATAGGCAGAATTCTCCTCTGAATGTTAAAGACAACGTGCTTCCCAGTAAACTTTTCTTCCAGTTCCCATACTAGCCAGACTTGGATTTTCTGAAAAGATTTCAGTTGAGGAACAGAAACAAAGATTATGATAGCTTTCCAGCCACCACCAACTTCAATTTCCTTAGCTGCCATACTCACCTCCCTGAGCTGAGCCTTGATGTCTGAGTTCATCTCCAGCTACAGAAGAGCCTGGGAGATGCTGGACTCGAACTCGTCTGGCTTCTCGCCATTGGGCTTCACGATCTTGGTGCTGGAACTGAAATGGCTTTCTTCTTGCTGAGCGCTGGCTTAAGAAGAGATCAAGGTAGGGCAATTCTTTGTTAAACTGACCTAACAGCATTCTTGCTGAAGGAGACCAAAGTGATCAACCATCACCTGGCAGAGGATGAGGGCTCTGATCAGATATTGTGGGTGATCTATGGGGGATTCCAGCTAAATTGACTAAGCAGGATTCTTGCTAAAACTGGACAAATTCAGAGATGAACACAGAAATCTAAAAGCCAGGGCCTACTTGAGAAGGCAGTTCAGGGGAGTCTGGCTAGAATTTGATCAAGGAGAGAATCCTGTAATCCCTTTTGGGGATGCTCAGTGCCTGTGGATGTGACTTTGGATAGGGCAGTTACAGAAGAAATTAGTTAAGGTGAGGTCATACTGTAATAGGATCGACCCTTAATCTAATATGACTGGTGTCCTCATAAAAAGGGAAGACACAACACAGACACACACACACACACACACACACACACACACACACACACGGAGAGAAGATCATGTGACAAGGGACACAGAGATTGAAGCATTGCAGCTGCACACCACAGAATACTAAGGATTGCCAGCCACCACCAGAAACCAGGAAGAGACAGGAAAGATTCTCCACTCCAGGTTTCAAAGGGTGCACAGTCCTGGCAATGGCTTCATTTCAGATGCTTAGACTACAGAAATGTGAGACAGTTGTTTTAAACCATGCATTTTATGGTACCTGTTAAGGCAGCCTTCTTGAACTAGTACCTTATCCATTCATTCACCTAGCTCCCTGTGCCTGTTCATTCATTCAGTCAAATGGCGCTTACGTGGCACTTACTGTGTAAGTGCACTATTATACAGTAGCTTTGAGGAGGCAAAAATGAGAAAGATATCATCTCTGGTGCTAAGGAACTTGTCATCTCAAGAGACAAGGCACTGTGGGACACGGAGAAGGAGGACTTGTCTTGGTGTGTGACGGTGTGGGTGCCTGATGGTCATGGAGGACTTAGTGGAGAATAAGCTGAACCAAGAGGAGAGTGCTGTGGTGAAAACAAATGCTTTTCAGATCTGAGTATAAAACACAGTATTAAAAGGGAATTTAGAATTTTCTCAAACTAACGTTTTAGCAAATAAAGAAATTGATGCCTTTATAGGTTGTGACTAACCTGGTATCTCAGAGCTTGTGGTAGAGTCGGGACAAATGTCACTGAGAAGAGAATCCACTGTGTGCTTTGTTTACTCCTCTCCCTGAACCCTCCCTGCAGCCCTCAATTCACAAATAAGGTTGCCTAAGGTCCAGAGAGGGGATATGATTTGCCCAAGTACAGTGAATTGTTTCTCGAATGGCAGAGCCCAGATCAAAGATGATTTGGGGCTGCAAAGCCTAGCCACGGCATAATGCTACTCACCATAGGTTTTAACAATTCCCGATTCAGTTTTCTTTTCACTCTCACCTTGCCTTATAGTTTGTTACATACCAAATTAAACCCAGACAGTTCCCATACAAGAGCTGCCTTGTCTCCAGAGATGACAAACTTGCAATGTAAATGAACACTCCTTGAAATAAATTAGAATTAAAATGTAATTGTGCCTTTAGGCTCTGCATTCTTTTAAACCCAACAGAATATACTATTCATAAAACATGTGACTAATAGAAGAATATTCATGTGTCCTTACAAATATGGAAATTAAACTACCATTTCTATTGTCATTGCAATCATCACAGATATGGATAAGATTTATTTCTCTTTCACATTTTAAAGAAAGAAAAATCTAATAAAAATTATCATTACATGTTGATGTTCAGAGTATTTCTGCTAACTAAGCTTATTTATTCCAGGAATATTTTTAAACACATTTATTTCAAATACATTTTGATGGTCTTAGAATTCAGCATAGCTGACTACATCAGGTTAAAGAGTAAATGTATATATAAAAGGTTAAAGGGAGTTGAGAATGAGCTGAGGAATAGTATGTTTAAAAAGCTTAAACTATAACCACAACAATGTACAATTCAATACGAAAATATGTTGAGGTTATATATGTGCATATATATTTGTGTATATATATGCATATATACTTACATATACATGTGTGCATGCACTTGTTTTATATAGATCAAAAATAACTCACCAAATATTTAGCCACTAAATTTTGTCATCCTAGGGTAAGGGAGTATCCCTTGAAGCTTGAAGAAGTAAACTGAGGACAAATGAATGTAGTTCTGCTTTAAATAGAAATAGTAAAATTATGAATGTTTTATTCTCGGAGGCAGAGACAGTAGAAACTGAAATTATAAATAGCTTTACCAATGGACTGGATAAATTAATGAATTACAGATATGTAAGAAATTAGTGGGATTTTTTTCCACAGGGATAAAGCCTTAGGCTCTAGGTTGTTATTGCAAAGTATTATGAGGGAAATGCCACTTCTTTTCAATAGGAAGGAAGTCAGGCAGGCAAGAAGAAAAAAGAAAAAGAAAGAAAGAAGAAAGAGAAAGAAAGAAAGGAAGGAAGGAAGGAAGAAAGGAAGGGGGAAAAACGAAGGGAAGCAGGGAAAAAGGAAGGGAGGGGAAGGAAGAAAAAAAGAAGGAAAGAAAGAAAGAGAGAGAGAAAGAGAGAGAGAGAAAAGGAAAGGAAAGAAAAGAGTGTCTTTCCTGACCTATTTGAGGATTGCTTTTGTAAACTTAATTTCTTGAGGACTAACTTCTTTCATGTAGCCCTGAAATGGAAAATGACTTCACCTTCCAGTGCTAGATAAGACTTTCTCAAAGGGCTTTGAAATTTCTAGCAGGCATCCACAAGCATTCCTTCTCCTGGGATACAGTAGAATGCAGAAATCCCGCTATGCATAAAATAGTTACAATGCCAGCTGTGCCTGTGGAGGGACAGCATTTTGCTGCAGCACAGTCATTTTTTTTCCAACTTCCTTGTGTTCAACAGAATTGAGAAGTGAAGAACAACATGGCTTTCCTCACAGATCATTTAAGCTTTCAGTCCATCAGATTTATTCTTATGTATGCATTTATTCACTGAACCCCCATGGAAAATATAAACAGTAGATGTCCTATTTGGCTATAAAACACATAACTGATTTTCATTCCTGGCTCACAGAAATCAACCTCTTTGCTATGCTGTACAATGTTTATTGTAAGCCAGTTCTCTAAATGCTTGGATGACTTTTAATCATTTAATCAATTAAATGATTTTCCTGATTTGTCATCAGTCTTGTGATTACTAAATATTCTACAGTCTTCTTTTTTTTAATAGGTTCTGGATTTCCAGCTTTGAATAATTTATGGTCTTTACTGCTGGATCACATAGAGTTTCATAGTTTCTTGTAAAGTTTTTTATATTTTATTAATTATAGTTAAGTGTTTGGTGCATTGGGCATAAATTTTTGTCTGTGATTAAAATAAAGATATCCATTTTCATTTTCTTCCAAAAAGACAGCCATTTATGCCAGCACCATTTATCAAATAAACCTTTTCCTTCATTGAATTAAACTTCATTTCACATAGTAATTCTCACTGACTGATGCTAAAGTCATTTATTTATTTATTTATTTATTTATTTTTGGCTCTTTATGCTATCGCAGGATCTTTTTTCTTTTCTTGTTCCAATACCAGGCTGTTTTGAAGACAGTAGCTTTATTCTATGTGGTACTATTTGGCCTGGGGCCCCAGCCACAAGGTGCACTGTTCAGAAAAACTGGCCTTTCAGCCCAGTGAGCCCACAGCCCTGCAACAATGGAGCTGGGCAACCCCCAGCAAATAACAGGCATGGCAGAAGCATTGGGGCCTGGCAATTTCTGCCCAGGGCAAGACTCCTCCAAGGGCAAAGGGCTCCAGGGCTCTTGATCCGGTTGGTGAAGACTTCATCAGAGGCACATAGCCCTCGAGGACCCTTCCTGACTCTACTTTCACATATGTGAGGTGTGATCCGGGACTGAGGCACTCCCTGCCCAACCTTGCTTGTTCTCTTTTGTATTTTACGGGCACTACCCATTTCCCCGCCAAAGGACTCAAACTGATGCCTACGGTAAACTCCACCACCCCCACCATACACTTTCATCTCCTTTTCTTGGCTAATCTTGGTCTTTTATTCTTCCATATATACATTATCAACACATTACAGAATTATCTAAAACAAAGTTGGAATTATAAACTGAATTACATTAAATTTATGTATTAATTTTGAGGAAACCAATGTAATTTGTAATTCTATATTGAATTGGGTATTTGCTTATTGTTTACATCTCTTGTTAAACTGGAAGCTCTGCGAGGACAGACATTTTGGTTTTTTTGCTCACCACTCTGTACCCAGTGCATACTACCATGGCTGGTATATGACAGATACTCTCTCAACGTTTGCTGGATAAATGAACTAACCAACATCCAAGGCTCATCACTTTAAAAGATGAATCAAGACATTTTAAGGCAGACATTATATGATCAGTAGAGTAGTTGTTACTAATAACCTGCTATGCTAATTGAGCAATATGCAGCACTGATCCTATTTTCCACAGTGAATTATCCAATAAAAATGAATTTTTTTTTTTTTACTTTTAAGAGTTGTTTATAGGCATCTTATTCAAACTTGGAATACATTTACTAATTGAAACAATATTTTTAAATGGAAGTTAGATTCCTAGCCTATTCTATAGTACATGCCACTCTTAATACTATTTTTTGGATTAAACGGGGTTTTGTGCAACTAATCACTGTATGTGAAAGTGTTATAATAAGGATAAAAGCATTAACAAATTCAATTTGGAAGCAAAGACATATCAATCTGCTTCCTCCCACCATCCCCAGCACTTAGAACAAGAGGAAAAGAGGTACAGCACGGGAGAGAACACAGGTCAGATTTCATCTCCTTCATGTAGCAGAAAAGTGGCTTTGCAAAATGTAGCATTATCTTTCTTGGACTCATTTCTGTACTCTCTGTAGTAACAATGACACTGTATTTCAGCACTGCTTCTTGACCAGGTTAGCACACATTCAAAGCACCTGGAGAGATTTTTCATTTTGTTTTGAACCAAAATACTGCTGCCCCAGTCTCGACCTGGGATGGGCTCTAGGTACATGGATTTAACAATCTGCTCAGGTGGTTCTGATGTGGACTTCTATTAGCCGGGAAGGTCTAGGTTATGCTGCAGGAACAGAGGAACTCTGAATTTCCTGTGGCTTTCCATGCAGAAGTTTATTGCTTAGTCACATTCCTGTCCAGTGTGGGTTGTAATGGAGTAGGGGACTCTGTTCTACGGTTATTCTGGACCCAGAATCACAGATGCTCCATGGAACATTCTCACTACCATGGCAGAATGAAAAAGCAGTGTCATGCACTGCAGTGAAATGTTGGCCTGGAAGTGATCTGCACCACATGATCATAGTCATAGGACCCTGTCTCCCTGCCAGAGAGCTGGGAAGTGTCCTCCTCTGTGTGCCCAGAAAGTAGAAAAGACCCCTGTGCTGAAGAGTGGTACTAATGTTTACACAGTGACATCATTAACAATGACCTCACATAATTCTCAAATTAAAGGAGCTATTTCAAGTAGGGTCTATGACTTTGTTGTCCAATATGGTACCCACATATAGCCATTTAAATTTAAATGAGTTAAAACTAGATATAATTTAAATACCGTTCCTCAGTAGCCATATTTCAAGTTTCAAGTACACAACAGCCACTTGTGGCTCATGGCTGCTCTACTTGACAGCTCAGGTAGAAAAAATTTCCATCGGACAGAAAGTTCCATTGGACAGGGCTGGTCCAGTACACAGTTGGTCTTCTTGCCCTTATTATACTATAATTCTAGTGTAGCCACACACACAGCCTCTATGTTAATAGCAATGCTCTGACAATACTGCTGGCCTTTGCTCAGAAGCTCTCCAGAGGAAAGGATATTTGGAAATTATACATTCACAGGGCAGAGATTGTAGGTGTAGGCTGGAGGAAGGTGTATGACAGAGGGATAGACCAGAAACAAACAGATATGAATAAAGAAAGGGCCAGTGGAAGACTTGTGGATCAAAGAAGGGATAAAAGTGGTTGTAAAAGCAAACGTGTATGGATCTCGTATGATTAAATACATAAGAAGGCAGGAAGGACTGATCTTAGGTGCTCTTACAAACAGGAACCTTATGCAGAATAATTGGACTAATTTCCATTTCTACTGAAAATAGAGTAAAAGGAGATGGACTTAAATTTATGGATGAGGAATTTCGTATATGTATAGGATAGGACATATCAAGAGTGAAAAGTAGCTAATTGCAAATATTCATTTATAGTATTATAAAATGGAAATACTTTATATATTTTTGGTATGGAGAATACTGAACTGTTTGAAAACATGGGGCAATAGAGTATAAAATTTTACTGATGCTCTTTCAATGTCTCCCACAACATTGTGATTCTATTTGGGGCCCCCTTATACATCCAGTACTCTATGATTCTGAAATTGATTAAGACAATCAGTCTCAAAGGGTGATCCATAGACTCCAGGAGATCCCCAAGAATTCCCAGGTCCAACTCTGTTCCTATTAATAGTGAGATTTCTTACCTCTTTTCACTGGGATCACATCTGCATTGATGGTGCAAAACTAATAGTGGGTATACCTGCCAGCTCTTTAGAACAAATTGAGGTGGTAAGACAAAACTGTACTGGTAGTCATTGCATTCCTCAATGCAGTTAAGCCAATTTCACTAGGAATTCCCTTAATGAAGCAGTAAAATTTATTCATTTGATTCAACCTGTACCTTTGACATGTCTTTTCAATATTTTGACGCTGAAACTGAAAGCATGGAAAAAGTACTTCTGCTGCATTTGAAAAGCACCTGTGTGGCCATTTGACTTGCAAGCTGAACCAGGTGGCTTATTTTATGAGATGTGATTGACTGAGAGACAAACCATAGTTATTAAGACTTGGGTATGTGGCAGTCATTTTCTCAGAAGTAAATGAAAAACTTGTCACCTCAAGAAAAAATACTTCAACAGAAACTACTATTGCCAGTGATAAAATTCAAGCTTTCATGGAAAACAAACATGATGACAAACTGTCTTTATCACTTTTCAGCTTTCTAACCCTTAGAGTTTAAGCCATAATGATGCTAGTGGTTATACCAATGAATGAGATCTTTTTTTGTGTTGTGTAATACAATATGTCAATGCCTAAAATATCTGCACAATCCAATAAAGTAAATGACCGAGGCATAATATTATAAACTCACAAGTGCAAGATATACCCATGTATTATAATGTAACAAAGCATAAGAAGTTTGTTGATATGGTTTCAGATCCCACATATACCACTTGTGGAGTTTTGGTGTAGTATCAGAGAATATCTAAAGTTTTGTTGGTTGTTAAAATATTCTACTCTTTTTCAACTGCATATCTGTGTGAGACTTTGTTTTGTTTGCTTTTTTTTTCTTTTTTCTGAGACAGACTCTTGCTCTGTCACCAGGCACCAGGCTGGAGTGCAGTGACACAGTCTCGGCTCACTGCAACCTCCACCTCCTGCGTTCAAGCAACTCTCCTGCCTCAGCTTCCCAAGTGGCTGGGACTACAGGTACATGCCACTGCTTCCAGCTAGTTTTTGTATTTTTGGTAGAGACGAGGTTTCACCATGTTGGCCAGGATGTTCTTGAACTCTTGACCTCATGATCCGCCTGCCTCAGCCTCTCAAAGTGCCGGGATTACAGGTGTGAGCCACTGTGCTTGGCCCTGCTTCTTTTTTTTTTTGAGACTAAATCTCACTCTGTCGCCCAGGGTAGAGTGCAGTGGGGCAATTTCAGCTCACTGCAACCTCTACCTCCTGTGTTCAAGCAATTCTGCTGCCTTAGCCTCCAGAGTAGCTGGGAGTACAGGTGCACACAACCATTCCTGGCTAATTTTTGTATGCATGAGACCTTATCTTCTTCATATACTTCAACAGAAATAATATATTGCCACAGACTGAATAAAAATCAGATACAAAAACTTAGGTATTTTTCTATTAACCCAGACATTAAAGAAATTTCCAAAATGTAAAACCAATGTTATTTTCACCAAAGTTGTTCTTTCAAAAGACAGAACTATTTTAATAAAAGTGTTATTTATGTTAATGTTACATATATATTTTTTAATATATATATTATTGCACTTTAGGTTCTGGGGTGCATGTGCAAAACATGTGGGATTGTTGCATAAGTACATACATGACAATGTGGTTTGCTGCCTCCATCCCCCTGTCACCTATATCTGACATTTCTCCCCATGTTAATTCTCCCCAACCTCCTTACCCCTGTGGTCCCTCTCCTATTCCCCTCAACAGACCCCAGTGTGTGATGCTCTCCTCCCTGTGTCCATGTGTTCTCATTGTTCAACACCAGCCTATGAGTGAGAACATGCAGTGTTTGTTTTTCTGTTCTTGTGTCTGAGAATGACTCCAGGTTCATCCATGTCCCTACAAAGGACATGAACTCATCATTTTTTATGGCTGCATAGTATTCCATGGTGTATATGTGCCACATTATTCTTGTCCGGTCTATCATCGATGGGCATTTGGGTTGGTTCCACCTCTTTGGTATTGTAAACAGTGCCAGAATGACCATACATGTGCATGTTTCTTTATAATATAATGATTTATAATCCTTTGGATACATACCCAGTGATGGGATTGCTGGGTCAAATGGAATTTCTATTTCTAGGTACTTGAGGAATTGTCACACTGTCTTCCACAATGGTTGAACTAATTTACACTCCCACCAACAGTGTAAAAGTGTTCCTATTTCTCCACATCCTCTCCAGCATCTGTTGTCTCCAGATTTTTTAATGATCGCCATTCTAACTGGCATGAGATGGTATCTTAATGTGGTTTTGATTTGCATTTCTCTAATGACCAGTGATGATGAGCATTTTTTCATATGTCTGTTGGCCTTATAAATGTCTTCTTTTGAAAAGTGTCAGTTCATGCACTTTGCCCATTTTGAATGGGTTTGTTTGTTTTTTTGCTGTAAATCTGTTTTAGTTGTTTATAGATTCTGGACATTAGCCCTTTGTCAGATGGGTAGATTGCAAAATTTTTTCATTCTCTTGGTTGCCAGTTCACTCTAATGATTGTTTCTTTTGCTGTACAGAAGCTCTGGAGTTAAATTAGGTCCCATTTGTCTATTTTGGCTTTTGTTACTAATGCTTTTGGTATTTTAGTCATGAAGTCCTTGTCTATGCCTATGTCCTGAATGGTTTTGCCTAGGCTTTCTTCTAGAGTTTTTATGGTTTTAAGTCTTATGTTTAAGTCTTTAATCCATCTGAAGTTAATTTTAGTGTAATGTGTCAGGAAGGGGTCCAGTTTCTGCTTTCTGCACATTGCTAGCCAGTTTTCCCAACACTATTTATTCAACAGAGAATCCTTTCCCCATTGCTTGTTTTTGTCAGGTTTGTCAAAGATCAGATGGTTGTAGATATGTTGTGTTGCCTCTGAGATCTCTGTTCTGTTCCATTGGTCTACATCTCTATTTTGGTACCAGTACCATGCTGTTTTGATTACTGTAGCCTTATAGTATCGTTTGAAGTCAGGTAGTGTGATGCCTCCAGTTTTGTTATTTTTCCTTAGAATTGTCTTGGCTATGTGGGCTCTCTTTTGGTTCCATATGAAGTTTAAGGTGGTGTTTTCCAGTTCTGTGAAGAGAGTTATAGGTAGCTTGATAGGGATAGCACTGAATCTATGAGTTACTTTGAACAGTATGACCATTTTCACGATATTGATTCATCCTAACCATGAGCATGGAATGTTTTTCCATCTGTTTATGTCCTCTCTTATTTCCTTGAGCAGTGTTTTGTAGTTCTCCTTGAAGAGGTCCTTTACATCCTTTGTTAGATATATTCCTAGGTATTTTATTCTCTTTGTAGCAATGGTGAATGGGAGTTCATTCTTGATTTGGCCCTCTTTAAGTCTATTATTGGTGTATAGGAATGCTTGTGATTTCTGCACATTGATTTTGTATCCTAAGAATTTTCTGAAGTTGCTTCTCAGTTTCAGGAGATTTTGGGCTGAAATGATGGGGTCTTCTAAATATACAATCATGTCATTTGCAAATAAAGACAATTTGACTTCCTCTTTTCCTAATTGAATACACTTTATTTTTTTTTTTCTTGCCTGATTGCTCTGGCTAGAACTTCCAATATGATATTGAATAGCAGTGGTGAGAGAGGGCACTAGAGTGCCAGATTTCAAAGGGAATGCTTCTAGTTTTTGGTCATTCAGTATGAGATTGGCAGTGGGTTTATCATAAGTAGTTTTTATTATTTTGCGATATATTCCATTGATACCTACTTTATTGAGAGGCTTTAGCATAAAAGGCTGTTGAATTTTGTCGAAGGCCTTCTCTGCATCTATTGAGATAATTGTGGTTTTTGTCTTTGGTTCTGATTATGTGGTGGATTACATTTATAGACTTGCATATGTTGAACCAGCCTTGCATCCCCAGGACGAAGCCTACTTGATCATTTCGGATAAGCTTTTTGATGTGCTGTTGCATTTGGTTTGCCAGTATTTTTTCGAAGATTTTTGCATCAATGTTCATCAAGGATATTGGCCTGAAGGTTTCTTTTTTTGTTTAGTCTCTGCTGGGTTTTGGTATCAGGATGATGTTTTGCTCTCATAAAATGATTTGGGAAGGATTCCTTCTTTTTGGATTGTTTGGAATAGTTTCAGAAGGAGTGGTACCAACTCCTCTTTGTATGTCTAGTAGAATTCGGCTGTAAACCCATCTGGACCTGGGCTTTTTTTTTTGTTTGATAGGCTATTAATTGCTGCCTCAACTTCAGCTCTTGTTATTGGTCTATTCAGGGTTTCAGCTTCTTCCTGGTTTAGGCTTGGGAGGGTGCAAGTTTCCAGGAATTTATCCATTGCTTCCAGGTTTACTGGTTTGTGTGCATAGAGTTCTTTGTAGTAACCTCTGATGGTAGTTTGTATTTCTGTGGAATCGGTGGTGATATTCCCTTTATTGTTTTTTATTGCATCTATCTGATTCTTCTCTCCGTTCTTACTTATTAATTTGGCTACTAGTCCATTTTGTTGACCTTTTCAAAAAAACAGTTCCTGGATTTATTGATTTCTTGAAGGGTTTTTTATGTCTCTATCTCCTTCAGCTCTGCTCTGATCTTAGTTATTTCTTGTATTCTGCTAGCTTTTGATTTTTTTTTTTATCTTGCTCCTTTAGCTCTTTTAATTTTCACAATAGGGTGTCAGTTTTCGATTTTTCCTTGCTTCTCATGTGAGCATTTATTGCTATAAATTTTCCTCTAGACACTGCTTTAAATGTGTCCCCAAGATTCTAGTACGTTGTGTCTTCATTCTCATTGGTTTTGAAGAATATCTTTATTTCTGCCTTCATTTCATTGTTTATCCAGTCAACATTCAAGAGCCAGTTATTCAGTTTCCATGAAGTTGTGCATTTCTAAGTGAGTTTCTTAGTCCTGAGTTGTAATTTGATTGCACTGTGGTCTGAGAGACTGTTATAATTTCCTTTGCATTTGCTGAGGAGTGATTTACTTCCAATTATGTGGTCAATTTTAGAGTTGGTGTGATGTGGTGCTGAGAAGAATGTATATTCTGTGGATTTGGTGGGGGTGGAGAGTTCTGTAGATGTCTATTAGGTTTGCTTCATCCAGATATGAATTCAAGTCCTGGATATCCTTGTTAATTTTCTGTCTCGTTGATCTGTCTAATATTGACAGTGGAGTGTTAAAGTCTCCCACTATTATTGTGTGGGAGTCTAAGTCTCTTTATAGGTCATTAAGAACTTGCTTTATGTATCTGGGTGCTCCTGTATTGGGGATGTACATATTTAGGATCATTAGCTCTTCTTGATGCATTGATCCTTTTACTATCATGTAATGCCCTTCTTTGTCTCTTTTGATCTTTGTTGGTTTAAAGTTCGTTTTATCAAAGGCTAGGATTGCAACTCCTGCTTTTTTTTTTTTTTTTTTTTTTTTTTTTTTTTTTTTTTTTTTTTTTTTTGCTCTCCCTTAGCTTGGTAAATCTTCCTCCATCTCTTTATTTTGAGCCTATGTGTGTCCTTGCATGTGAGATGGGTTTCCTGGATACAACACACCAATGCATCTTGACTTTTTATCCAATTTGCCAGTCGTTGTCTTTTAATTGGGATATTTAAGGTTAATATTGTTATGTGTGAATTTGGTCCTGCCATTTTGATGCTAGCTTGTTGTTTTGCCCATTATTTGACACAGTTTCTTCATTGTGTGAATGCTTTTTGCCATTTGGTACATTTTTGGAGTGGCTGGTACTGGTTGTTCCTTTCTATGTTTAGTGCTTCTTTCAGGAGCTCTTATAAAGCAGACTTGATGGTGACAAAATCTCTCAGCAATTGATTGTTCATCAAGGATTTTATTTCTCCTTCGCTTATGAAGCTTAGTTTGGCTGGATATGAAATTCTGGGTGGGAAGTTCTTTTCTTTAAGAATGTTGAATATTGGCCCCACTCTCTTCTGGCTTGTAGGGTTTCTGCTGAGAGATTTGCTGTGAGTCTGATGTGCTTCCCTTTGTGGGTTATCTGACCTTTCTCTCTGGCTGCCCTTGTTATTTTTTCCTTCATTTAAACCCTGGTGAATCTGACAATTATGTGCCTTGGGATTGCTCTTCTTGAGGAATATATTTATGGTATTCTCTGTATTTACTGGACTTGAATGTTGGCCTGCCTTGTTAGGTTGGGAAAGTTCTCCTGGATAACATCCTGAAGAGTGTTTTCCAGCTTGGATTCATTCTCTCCGTCACATTCAGGTATACCTATCAAACATAGATTAGGTCTTTTCACATAATCCCATATTTCTTGGAGGCTTTGTTCATTTCTTTTCACTCTTTTTTTTCTAATCTTGCCTTCTAATTTTATTTCATTGAGTTGATCTTCAATCTCTTATATCCTTTCTTCTACTTGGTCAATTCAGCTATTGAAACTTGTTGTCATGTTGTGTTTTTCAGCTCCATTAAGTCATGTATATTCTTCTCATTAAGTCATTTATATTCTTCTAAGCTGTTTATTCTTATTAGTATTTCGTCAAACCTTTTTTCAAGGTTCTTACTTTCTTTGCACTGGTTTAGAACATGTTTTTTTTAGCTCAGATAAGTTTGTTATTAC